>NW_010340482.1:58820-67042 GCF_000700745.2 Antrostomus carolinensis
CCAAATTCTTGAACCAAACTGATTCTCAGATATATTTTCAAAATGCAAATGGCCTGAAATAAAAATGAATCTATGGCTACACACTTCCTAAAGGTTGTTCTGGAGATGGCTGCAGGTATAGAATCCAAATCCAGTCTGAATATTTTCAGTGTTGGTGGAAGTTTGAGGTCAGTGTTAGAGCTGAAAGGTGGTTTCATAGAATCATAGAATGACTTGGGTTGGAAGGGACCTTTAAAGGTCATCTAGTCCAACCTCAAATTTCAAATAGCTTATTTAAGAGTTTAGCCCATTGGTGCATAAAACTAAACCTGTGTGAGATTTTTAGTCTGAACTACGGTTTCCAGTTTATAAATTCAAATTTTTGCAGCATCTAAGATTATATTTGTGGTTTACTCCCAGCAGTAGTGAGGTGAACTCAGACTTGCACCAAAAAGAATTTAAAAAATCATAAAACCTTATGGTTTATTGTGAGGACTTCTTCTTAACAGACTTGCACCAAAAAGAATTTAAAAAAATCATAAAGCCTTATGGTTTATTGTGAGGACTTCTTCTTAAATCCAAACCATATTGTTTTCAGCTGAGTTTTGCTTACAGATTTGGATTTGTTTGGAACCAAAACTAGAATGAGAAATTCAGACAGAATACATTTGAGAAAACTGCACCTGGGGTGAAGATAGTAGCTCAAAAACAAGGGAAAAGCTGTACAAGGGGGGAAATGTTTTATAAATGTCCTTTAAGTGTGAAGTTTATCCTGTAGAAAAAGAACAATGAAGTGCAAGTTTAATAAGACAGATGAAGAATATGCTTCAAATTGTATTTGATAAATTATATTATTATAATTATAGCTACATAAATATAGATATTAATTTATATTATTACTATTTGCTATAATTACATCATTTTGCCACTAAGAAGGAAGCCCCAAAATCTAGAAGAATGGTATCATTAAATAATGGTTGGGGGTGGAAGGGACCTTAAAGCTCATCCAGTTCCAACCTCCCTGCCATCAGCAGGGACACCTTCCACTAGACCAGGTTGCTCAAAGCCTCATCCAGCCTGGCCTTGGACAGGTTCTGTGTGCACCCAACCATTCTGTGATTCTATGAAAGCTATCAGTAGTGTCTTTCCAGAACAAATCAGAAGAAAGTGTATGTCCTTATCAGCTCCCAGCATTTAGTTTTGCTATAAGAATTTCCAAACTCTTGTATTTTCACCCCAAGTAGCAGCTCCTATGACTGTCTGTTTTAGCAGACATCTATAATCCTGGATTAGTCCTAAATGCCCTAGCCAAAATGTTGATTTCTAAGTGTGGGTAGTTCACCCAAAAGTCTGTGGAGAGGGCTGGGAGGGTTGGCCAATCTGTTTCAGAATTTATAACCAGATTAGCAAGTGTTCCCCAGTCAACCTATGGGCAGTGTGGTTCTCTAGTAAAAAACTTGGTGATGATATTGATAAATACAAGATGAGAAGATGATAGACTGACATTACCTTAGGTGAGACTGGACAGGTGTGTAGGATATTGAATAAACAACACATCAGGAGCACAGCCATGCTTGATGAGGGCAGCTCTGCAACAGTGACACATCCACAATCATCATCTCCAAGCAAAGCATTTCTGACTTCAGCGGTGATGACTGGAGCCATCTCCTCTTTCCATATAGCGACTCCTGCTTGGCTTTTTCTTTCTGGTTTGGTTGGTTTGGTTTGTGTTTTGGTTGTTTTTTTTTTTCCACAGTGACTAAGCATCTAATTTGAATCAACTATGGGAGAAGAGAGGATTGAAGGTAAGTAGTGCTTGTTATTATTCAGGTTGTCGTTAATTGCTGTTTTCAGTTCACAACATTTAGATGAAATATTCACGCAATCGGGCCAGTTGTAATTCAATCAGAAACGCATCCAGCTACCCTGAGGAATCCCATCAGGGCTCCTTACACAGCAAGAAAAAATTTTAATTAGAAATTTGAAATAAGCTTTCCTCCAGTTTTGCCAGAAACAAAATGGCCTGGTGCTTAGAGCCTCCACATAGGGAATTACAGCCTTTGCAAAAAATCAGCGTTTAAAGAAACATCGAGAATTCAAGAGAGTGATAAATGAGACTATATTTGCACTTTCTGGTGAGTCTAAGTGAAGAATCTGAATGTTTTACAAACATGTTTCTAGGTGCAAAGTACAGTACTACTTCTGTGGTGAGTATCTGTATTTTTAAAAGTTCTATCTTAGCTAAATAATTCATATTTTTTTCTAGTATATCTTTGAAGATGCAGTTAATTAAAAAAAAAAAAAAATGAGGTGGAGAGCAATTTAAATGGAAGATTACTATCTAGGCATTTTAAATGGGTCACATGCTATTAGCCCTGAGAAGTATTTTGAACTGTTAGAAGAATTCCAGTAAGAAGGTTGCTCCGACCACAGGGCAAGAGGTGCAGCACTAGGGTCAGCTTCCATCATTCAGAAATCAGGACTCTTAAACCAGTCCCTAATTTTGAGGTGTAGGATTAGATGCTAATAAACTAGGGGAGGGTGGCAGGGGAAAGGTATCTGACTCTGCATTAACTTGTTGTGGAGTAAGTCAATCAGGCTTTCTACTCTTTAGTAACTTTGACAGTTGGAAACCAGTTTTGATAATTGTGTAGGACTTGGGACCTACTGCAAATGTGAGTACAGTGCCAGGGTCAACCCCATTACAGTAGCATCTCACATCCCACTCCTAAGCCAGAGCAACATAGTCCCTAGGTGGTAGATAAGGTGTGGGGGGTTTGGTTTTGGGGTTGGTTTTTTGTGTGTTTTGGGGGGTTTTGTTTGTTTGATTGTTTGTTTTTTCCTTTTTGCTTGTTTGGTGGGTTTTAGGCTGGGGTTTAGGGTTTGTTTGTTGGTTGGTGGGTTTTTTTGTTGTTGTTTAGGGATTCTTGGTCTTGCTTAGCTGTTTAAACAGAGCTTGGAGGGAAATAAAATAACCACTTCACCTTAGACTGCTTTTCTTTTTGCCTCCTGACCTTTACGTCCATGACTTGCTTTTCTTCTGCTCATCTCTTCTTTAAAAATTCCTTTCAAAGAATACAGAGCAGAACACAGAAATCTTTCCCTCACCTTAAAATATAATGGCTTAAAGTTGACTTGTGGAGACAACTGCCCAGCTCATTTTGTCATGTTTTTCCTAGCTTTGCTACCTTGGAAACCTAGTGCTTTGTGCCTATACCGATTGCATTTAATTAGAGTGACAAGCACAGTAGGATCCCAATTTGGAGACTTCCCCAGGCTGTTTGCTCAAGGCTATTCAGTTTGTCAGTGAGATACAGGACTTGCACCTCACTCTTCTAATTTCCAAAGCAGACAATTTCTCCAGACCCTCCAGAAGGGCAGGTGGAAAAGAAAAATACAGAATTCTAGACAGGATCCTTAACTTCTCTAAACTGGCAGTGGGGCTGTTGACTAGACTTGCACTACCAGGTGATGATTATACTATTTGTCTACTGTCCTAATGAGAAATACCCTGATGTCCTCATCTTATCCCTAAGACAAGTATCTTTCTCCATGTTCCAAAATTAAGTGTATGAAACCAAGCTTCTACTTCAAAAATTTTTCTCCTTGTGCTTAGGATCCCTAGAGCTCAACTAGGGATGAGTCTGATTATATGCAGGGTGAGCCTGAACATCCACCTAAAACAAAAAAGACAATTCTGTAATTTGGTTCAGCATAAGTAAGGGCTTGATCATAAGTTCTCTGGTGCATTTTTGGTGTGGGGTTTTTTTTTCCCCCCTTCTCCATTCATTGTAAGACTTGGTGGCACATGTGCCTCAAACACACTCAATTAAAGTCAGGAGCAAGGTTTTGTTTTAAAGCACAAGTTACAGCGTTTAAGGCATTTGTCTTGTTTTCATGTTTAGAAAAAGGGCTTCCTGCTATAGCTAGATAATTGAGCTGTGCGCTACATGAAACATGGTTTTTCTGATTAGAAGTATTGTCATTTCACAAGGATTATGCAGCTTGATTTTGCATGGAAACAATATTAGCAAGAAAACAGTTAATTTCTTAACAGAGGAAGTGAATGTATTCGTAGGGCAAATGCCTCTATTAAGAAAATAAATTTTCCTTCAGGGCCATCTCACTGATTTTACAACCAGTTTCACATTTGATTCAAGTTCTTTGGAGCATGATGCCTCAGATATTTCATGGAAATGACTGCAAAATGTTTAGCAAGTTGTGTTTGGAAATCAGTATGTTTAGTTCTCCCCATTTCAAAAGACCTAAGATTATGTTTAAACTGTAGTTAAACAGTTGAACTAGAGCAGGTGTCCCAGTTTAGCATGCAGAGGAGAAGATGAGGTTGTAACCACTATTCTACTCCAAAGGTTGGTTTTAATTAACAAGAGCAAAGTTATTTTAATGAAAAGGGGAAAGTTTACTTAAACAAAAGCTCTCAAGCTAAAGAACTCAGACATTATAATCTCAAGGGAGTTCTCCTTAAAAATTCTTAAGGAAATAATGAAGAGAAGAAGAAAAAAGGTTTGAGGGATTAAGGAAATCTGAACTTTAGCACTCAGTAGAAAAAACAAACAAACAAAAAACCAAGTGATGGTCATGGAAGCAGAAGATATCTACCTGTTCTCCCTTGGCCAGGGCCTCTTTTGCTGTTTTCTCTATGAAGCATCTCTGTTTCCTGCAGGGACTCTCTAGCTGGTGTACAATGGGAATTGTACACATTCTGCCATTATAACAGTCAGTCTCTGTCACTTATACTGGTGATTTAAGGAATAAAATAATCCTTACAAAGGATCTCTGACTGAGGGAACTAAATACTTAGCTAAACCAATGACAACTCACACCTAACTAAAACCAGAGTTTTAGTCTTTTTTTCCTTAACCTTCTTATCTACAGTATGAAATTGTAATACACACAGTGCTGTAGTTAAAAACACTGTAGCTTCCACGGGTATTGGATCAATTTGCTCTCCATCCTCAGAGATCAATGGCTTTTCATTCCTACAAGAGGGATAAATTCAATGTTTAGCCTATCTATGAAGCTACAAGATATAACTACAAAAAAGGTAAATATTATGGTAAACATTATTGTCACTCTGAGATCGCTGCTTATCTTCAGATAATATGACAGGACAAATACTTTCTTTATACACAGAGAAAATGCCATTTAAAGTCTCTGTCAACACACCAGACATTAGTTGCAGTAGCAAAACCACTTTTTAGGCTGAATATGAAATCTTTTCTCTTGTCTGCTGAAGAAACCTTAACCAGGGAGTAAGCTGTCAGTTCCTACTTTCCTCAGTACGTGTAAAGTAATAATAGTGATATGCCTGGAGATTCTCACACAGAGTTTTCTTTGGGGGCTGGGAGCAGCTGTGCTATAAACCAAGAGGGCGCAGAGAAGAGCCTGTCTAGCTAGACTGATGCACCTTGTGTGTTCCCTGGAGAAACTAATCTCTTCTGCTACTTCCCATGGCTCAGCTTACCCAGCATGTCACAAGCCAGGTCTAATTACCATTTCTACCTCTCACTCAGTCCAAAGAGGCACTATTGTATCAGACAAAACCTGCATCCCTATTTCTGTGGTGGTTGTGTGTTACTTCTTCCCTTCCCCTTCCAACCAAGCTTTCACCAGATCTGTTCCTTCAGCTCTATCTCACTTGACTCCCAGCTTTGCACGTGAATGCACATTTCCAGCTCACTGAAGTGGCTTCTGGTGCTTTCTTACAAGGATGAAGGATACATTTACTACTTAAGTTTCTGTTATTTTCTTGCTACTTTCTCTTTTTTATGCTTTCCCCACCCCATCGCTGGTTTAAACACAGTTCAGGCATGAAAACTTTATCTTAGCTATTTCTCTTGGACCTGTGCTATTTAAGTGTGACCTGTATAGATGTACACAAACAGCAGCATTTATGAAACATGTTGAGTCCATCTCCAAGCCAATCTCAAGAAGAATGCAAAGTATTTATTTTTCTGGCTACACTCTAGTTGCTGAACCTATTCATCTTTGCAAAACAGTGTACCTGTTGTTTCAGAGATATTTGTTTGAGAACTAGCTGATGTAGAGGACAGGGCAAGACTAGGATAACTGTTTTTTTGAGCTCTCTAACCACCAAAGCTATCTAGTGTAGTGCTTCTATACAAACCTGCAGTCTTTCCTACGAGTGAAATGCATAGAGAGAACACCTCTTTGCACGTCAAATGCTTTGAATCATTCTGGCACTTGGCCTGGGTCACCTTTCAGCATTGTGAACTCTGAGGGGGCAAATCTAAAATACCTCACATTAAAGACAGGCATACAATGCTCTGTTATTGTCATTGAAAAGGAATGGGTATTATTCTTTGCCTTTTGAATTCCAGAAGTACCTTCACTATCGTGTTTTAGCTGTAGTTGGGAGAAAAGTCAGTGAGGACGATCAAAGACTGGAATTAAAATAATTTTATGATTTCAAAGAGCCACTGGCCCTGTAAAAATTCTGCTCTGAGTTACTACCAGGAAGCAGATCCACAATGCATAATAAAAGCAGCAGATCTCCCACACTGAAATATCTCCTATCTTCTCCATATCCTATGTCTTCTAAAAAAAATTAAAAGGAAGTGAGCCTGTGTATGATGAAACTTTAAGGCTATGAGCCTCCTTTTCCTAAAGCCATTCTGGCATCTCCCAAAAGATGGAAAAAACCTTCTGGCCTTTTCAAGGAATGAAGAGTTTCATTTAGTTCAGCACTATAATGTTTAGCTGTAAGGGATCTCTGGATTGTCCTAGGTAATCCAAAGGGTTGGAAGCAAGGACCAAAGATTCAGCACGAAGTGCATTAAGCTGCATCTTCCATATCTAGTTTATGATTTTAGAGACAGCTTTTCTGGATTTTTCCAAAGTCTTATAATGAATATTCACTGAATAATGAATGACTTTAACAGTGACACCTGATGCCATGTGCACCAGGAGACTTCTTGATCTTAGACAAAACTAACCTTAACTAAGACTCCTACATACAAAGTCACATTGCGCAACTTCAGCTTGTTAATCTAGGTGTCTGGTCTATGCTATGTCCTGTAGCCTCGCCTGAATTCATGAAGAGAGGCAGATACCTCCAGGGCTGAGATGCTTTTTTCAGGAAGGTTCTTGATTAATTCTCTACAGTCTCAGAATAGTCTGTACTTAGCTAAGTGGCATAGTTATGGACCATGCTCCCAGAATGCCGGATGCTTACCTGTATTAAGTTGGTATCAAAAGATTAACATTTTCAGATATAGAAATATACCACACACCCTCCCCAGAAAAATTGTCAAGAAAAGGTAGATATTGTTACTGTTTTCTAGCAAATTGTTACTACAGTCTAATTAGTACACAGTGTTTCTGGGGTGTTAAAATGTTTTGATCCAAGGAAAGTGAAGATTGTGCAAGCCAGTTTGTTATGCATGACAGCTTTAGCCCAGCAGTTATTCACAGCTTTTTTTCTTATTAAATCTTAACAATTTCCTGTACTCTTTGGTAGGCATAATAGCAACACCTCAGTTTTCATTTTGTGGATCACTATATTGATAGGTCACATGGATGGTGCTTTTGTTCTTTCATACAGTCCTATTTGGATGTGGTCTTTCGATAAAATACTCTCTCAGAGACAGCAGCTCTGTCGTGTCAGGCATGGAAGAGCAGAAAATGTTTGTTGACTTCTGAAATTTTAGAAAAATCTGCAAATGTGTATTTCTCACTTACCTTAATAGTTCAAGGAGTATCTTGAAGTGATCTATTTGATGAGAATGAAACTGATGATGGATACTCAATCTCTAGAGGCAGCTGTTCTTCAAGCCACAGTTGATTTCAACAACGATGGTACTAGCTGATGTCTTGAATAAGCCCTTGAAAGGAAGGGAAATCAAGACAGACAGAGTAAGGTATGCAGACTGTTTCCAAGATAGATGCATATCCCCATCCAGGCCCAAAGTGGTTAACATAGCATGAGACACAAAAGATATTAAAGACAAGAAAGTAAAGGTTCATGCTTGTTCTGGCAGTCCCTAGACAGAACCAAACTAGTAGAATTTAAGAGGGAGCTAGAGATATGAAGTCTATATCTAACTTCTAAACTCTGAATAACAATTGGTTCTCTCCTCAGGTCCTCCAGTTGTCATAAGGTTATTTTTTCAAAACAAAATAGAGAGAATTAGGGCAAGGTAAGGAGTCCTGCATTTAGTGGGTGCCATATTACTACACAGTACTTAGACTTGTGCTTTTCC
>NW_010340482.1:67066-102949 GCF_000700745.2 Antrostomus carolinensis
TCCCCGTGGCTGTGGAGGAGTGAGTTCCAGAAAACACTTCACTGGGGGAAGCTGGAGGTTGTTTTAAGTGTAAGATGTGAGTTTGGTTGGGTTTATTCATTTTTGCCATACAGATTACTCAGTCCCTACTGATAGCTATACATAATAACAGAAGTAGTATTGGTTTTGTTCTTGAATTCTGAATAGATTATACACACACATCAATTTTATGATTCAAACACTCAAAGATCCAGTCTTGGTCCTCTACTCTCCAGTGTCCTAAATATTTTAATAACAAGTGACAAAAGACATGGCTGGGAGAAACGGTTTATGGACTACAAGACAGTGCAACATCTAAATCAAATATAGTGTATTCAGGTTTGTTTCCCTAAACCCAGGCATAAATAGGACATGAAAAATGACAACAGTTCTTTTCCTGCTCGTGTACTTTCTTCTCTGTCCTGTAAAACCATGGGTGGGCCTGTTTGGTTACAGTTTGACAAGAATGAATTCTTATTTTTTTAATCTTGTGGCTACTAGGTGTGTAGCAGAAGTAGGTCACTTCTAGGAATCCAGTTGTTCTAATTGCCAGCAACATTATTTTATTAACTGATACTCTGATTTACTTCAACATTACTTCTAACTGGAGTAGCCTGGAACTAAAGCCCATGGGGGTTTTTTTGTGTTTCTACTTACTGTTAGTGTTGCTGATTACCCGGTAAGGTAAGGACATTCATGAGCAGATCCACAAATCCCTCTCTCCTGTATCAGTCAATACATACAGTGGTTAGTGGTTAGGAAAAACTAAGGCACTGCTGAAACATAAGTCTCTTCAAGGAAAAGAGGTATAGAGGTATCATGATACAGAAAAGCTATAGAAACATGCATGATACAGAAACCTCACTTTGGATGAGAATACACAAGTATTCTCAGAGTACACTCAGAGGCTATTCCAATTCTTCTCTTCAGGCCCTGTCTCAATTGATTAGCTGTCCCTTGAAGCAGAGTAAGCTTAGCTTTTGCTTCCATTGGCATGTGTCACTGAAATAAGCAACTCTTGAACTGAACAGCTGTCTTAAAACACTATCTTCAAATTGGTGCTTGAAGACCTTACCGAGGTTTACGTATCAAAAACAAAACACCCACAACCTCAAGGTTTAGGGAAACTCACTCCTTTTTCATCTGAAACTTGTCCAGACTACTTTTTTTTTTTTTTTCCAAAAACTTGATTGTAAAATAGATACAAGTAAATTTGGCAAGTTAATGTGCTAGGCATTCGAGAGCACTGTTTGGATCTTCCACTGTATTGGGAAGAGGCAGCTGCTGCCCTAGATTCCTGTAGTAGAAAGAGTCAATTACAGAAGGAAATTAGAAGCTGATATAAAGGTCAGAGAGCAGGTGAAGAAGGGAAGGGAAGTTCTGAAATTACACAGCTATTGCAATTAAGGTCTGATAGTCCTTCTTCTATGGGTCATAGGATCTGTGGCAGTTTTGATAAATGTTTTTACTTTTGTTAACAGAACTATCAGGGATTGCAATGGCAGAGGAAAAAATTCACTTTACAAAACACTTGCAAGAAAAGAGTCAAAAAGTTCCTTCAGCTTCCTTAACCTCATTGAATCTGGGTAACTTGACTGCCACTCAGCCTCACAGTTCATGTTCTAGAAGCACTTCTAGTATTTGCTAAACTACTGGCTAAATCTATATCTATATCCACACACACTGTTATATTTGACAGAAGATTTAAGTTTCAGCATGAGTAACTCCTGATTTAAGATGCAAAATCATGAAAGAATATATCATATTTTATTTAATCTAGGACAGATGTAATGAAAATTGAACCTTATTGAAATTGGGAGCATACTTCATATTCAAAACCCCCATAGTTCAGTAGTGTGCTGTGAAAAACACCCTCCGTGTTCAAAACAAAGAACTAGTTTTGGTCTGTTTGGAAGCAGGTAAAGTTTCACCAAAAGAGGTTACTGTTGTGATGGTAAACAAGGCAGTGAGACCAAAAGCCTTCTGAACCATAAAAAGGAGTTAAAAATAATAGCAATCTTATGCAATTAGGGTGATCTCAATAACAGTGTGTATGGCCTTAATTTGCATTCAGGTTACCACTGAAGGGAACTGGTTGCTGGATCATATAAGGAACTATCTTTTTCCATTATTACAAAGCTAATGACTGAAACAGAATTTTGGAGTTCTTTCTGAATGACCAAAAGAAATGAGTGGTGGGAAAAAAAAAAAAAAGGATTAAAGTTAAAGAAAACCTTCCTTTCCCTTGTAGCTGGACAGAATGGTCTGTGCATTTTTATCACAGCTGTACTCACGGGATTGGGGAGTGGAAGATCACCTCCTTAAAGCATTAGACAAAACTACAACACAGCAAAATCTAGGTCTGGATTATGTGTAAATCAGTAAAAAAAGATAAAAAAGGAAAGCCTGTTAAGCCTAGATAAAGCATGGAGGGTATTGTAAGATGAACAACTAAAGAAAAGATCCTGACTAAAGTGCCAGAGAAGGAACACAGAGTGGTTACAGTAGTAGATTTGTAATTTAGAAGGGAATTCTTTTTGTTAAGCATCAGAAAGCATAATCAAAGGAAAAATGTTACAAAATGATACCTAACTGTCTTTAGGAAACACCAATGATGAAAGGGAATGTCTGCTTCAAATACGCAGCTAAGATTACTGAACATGGGAAACAAAGACCAACCACTCAATGTCCCCCATCCCCCCGAAAAACCGCACAGAACAGGAGAAATTGGCTCCATAAGAGCATAGACTTGGAGGAGGAACCGGTCTGAAATGCTTTGCTGTCTCCACACAAAGCTGTTTTAGGCAAATAACAATTCGGGATAAGAACAGAATAAATTTGTCTGACTATCCTGGTCTAGTCCATTTTCTATATATCTCTTGTAGCTGACACCAGATCAGAATTCAAGAAGGATGATTTAATAAATAATGTATGGCTTCAGAAAAATCACCACCATTCTTAATTTGTGTTTTTCAGACTGTTCTCCACTAATGCATTTATTGTAAGAAGAAATAGTGGAGCATTAATCCAAAAAGTAAACTAGGTGTAATTTTTCTTTTTTTTTTTTTTAGGAAAAGTATTTCCTTCCCCTTTTTAGCATGCCTTCACATGTTATGACACAAGGCATAAGCAGAACACTCAATTTTTAATCATCTATCCAATCTATCTACCCTTTTTCTTACATCTGTATCTATCTTATACTCAGATGTATACATAAGAAAAATCCTTCCTTTGAACTTTTGAGGCTTGTTAAGACCCACAATTAATGCATAACAGAATAATCCCTCTTAAAATTTAGTTAATATTTTAAATTATTATTTAGTCATTAAAAGCACACTGCACATTTTACTTAAGGGAAAAAAAGCCCAACAACACAACCCCCATTTATCTGAGGAAGATGTGTCTGTACAGCAACACCTCTCAAACAAGTGTTGTCTGTTTTGTGTTGTAACCATGCAATATTTCACATGGAACTTACGGACTCCTCACCATCCTCCCAACCGATCTAGACACGTTGACTTTTTCAAAGAGCCTTGAGACTGATCAAGTCTGGAATCTGTTTCTAAGCTGTATGATCCTGGATGGAACAGTGATTGGGTTTTTTTGTGTGTTTGCTTAGAAAGAGCACTCTCCTCTGAAGTAAAGCCTCCATGCTGACTAAGTCCAAGTGCCATAATTTCTTGAAGCAAAACCTGAGAACTGTGTTTTCCTCATACTTTCCACTTTCTAGTGTTCTGGGCGAACACTAGAGAAGGCAAAGAGAGTGTTCATCTTTAAGAGCAGCTGCCATCTTAAACACCAATGCACGGAAGTGCTAAAAAGCACTTTACAGCTCATTCAGAAGTTCAGCTGTCAAGTCTGTGGAGACTCTTCCTGCTTATTCTAACTTCTTGGTGTTTTTCTTCTTTGACAGGTAGCACACAGTATCTAAAAGCCTCCTTTCTCTCTCACCATCAGCCTAGCATGTCTCTCCCTAGAGCCCTTTCTCCTCAGGAAGACTGCAACAGCTTGCTAAAAAGCCCTCAGACCACATCAGGAAGGGAGAGATTAAATATACTCAGTGTGTGATAAAGCCAGGGGCAGGAGGAAGGCACCTTCTGTCAGTGGAGCCTGCAGAGTGTCCCAGTAAGAGCTCAAATAGGGGAGCAATACAGGGAACAAACCTTCTGATTTCACTGAGACTTACCGAGCTATTAACAGCTGCAAACACCTCAGAGCAGGAGCCACAGCAGAGGTGCTGTTTGCTGGAAAAGTTAAATTGAACTCTAGGGGATAGATGAGAATTAATTCAAAAGGCTTTCTTGACTCAGAACATTAGCTAAAGGCAAAAAAATCAGGGCAGAATACTTCTTCACAGGACTGTCCCCCTGCCCTGACACAAACACACGTGCACACCTGCAGAGAGCTCTGAATTATGCAATGAAAAATTAGAGGGGAGCCTCAGAAGCAGATTAGCAGGGTCATATCTCACACTCCTGCTGCAGAAAGGTGGATGTATTCACTGTAATAGGAATGTGGAGGCACGAGAGAAAGTGCTACACAGGCACAGCTGAAATTACATCAGTTAAATAGGTCAGAATTCCAAGGTGGGTCATTCAGATTTTTTCCTTCTATGCTGGAATAAAACAGTTTAATTCCAGCACAGAGTCCTAATCCTTCAGTTTACAATTCACCTTGGCCATGGCACTTCAGCCACCAAATTTGTCAACAGAAATTAAACATAGCATCAATTCTATACCAGAAGATTGCTGTGATTCAGTAGGTAGCAAGTATTTTCTGCAGTTTGCTGGCATCTACCTCAAAAATCATTCAACCTGTCATTAAATACACAGAATCCTCATTTTAGATAGATCCTTCTCCAAGAGTTAACTCTGAAAGTAAGTTCTTGAGTAATGCAGAGTCAGAAGAAATAAGCATTTAAATAAAAAGCACCTTGCCTGTTAATGGGTTAGTCTTCAGAGCCACACACAGCATACACAGTCCTGAGCAGTGGGCTTTTCCTGCACCAGTACTTGTATTTAGCTTTAATTTTGAGATGTGCCAATCTTGTTTCAAACCTTAAAGCGCTGATCCCGTGCAACTGGAAATGGTTAAACAGTGTTGATTCCTTCACTAGCCCAGGACCAGAGAGTCAGTTCTCATCCCAGCTGACAACAGACGAGTACATTTTGTAAGCTCTGTAATTTCAATTAAGATTTATAGATATTAGTGACAATAGGAACAGGATGGGGGGGGAGGGGGGAAGTATTCAAACTACTGTGTGAGCCTCTTAACCAAGCTCTAAATATACTCAGGCTCACATAAAAGCATTTAATTTACTGAGTAAATGAATTCTCACATATGCTTCTAATTTCTAATTGAACAAAAGCTGCTCTAGGGTCCAGAGTGGCAAAACTGGAAATGCTTTATTCTCCCTAAGTTCTGCAGAGGTGGGAAGTCTGCTGAGGTCTGTCCAAAGCACTTAGCCTTACCAGGAATCAAGCTTCTTTGTTCTGCAATCCTGGCTGTCCTCCAATCTCAGATGGGAGTGGTATATATTTTTTATCAAAAATGTGAAATTTTAATCAATAGAAAACAGGCTTGATCAGGACTACGGTGCAGAAGCAATAAAATTTTCCATGAGTAATACAAGAGAAGACTTTTGTTTCTATGTTGGATGAACAAACTCAGAAAAAACAAAGCAACGTGAAACAACAATATTTTGTTTTCTGGTTAAAAGTAAGATCATTGTGCACCCGAGTGTTCATAATGGGGGAAAGTAGCAGAACAGACAGGTGCAGAGGAGATAACTGCAATATTTGATTAATACTGCACTTCCAAATGAAGGAAACAATAAAAAGGATTAAATTAGTCTCGGTGGTTCAGGAGCCAGGAAGAATAAAGTATAACCACAGTTTTATGAATACTGGCAGGAACCCATAATTTGTACATTTCTAACTATTAATGGATGTGACAAATCTATGATGAGACATACCCCCAATAAATGTTATGAAGGTCATTCTGTATTAAAAAAAAAAAAGCCCAAACCAAACATGTCCAACTGAAGGGAGACCGATGCATATTCTTGGGAATAATGTCTAACGTGTCATGAAAAGCACATCAGCAGACCAAGGCCTTGTGGTCAATAAATAAGCTTTGCATAAAGAAAAGGCAGGAAATATCCTGTGGATGAAAGTGCAAGAAATGAGAGCGCTACAGACACCATGTTACACAGTAGAAGAGGAATAAAACAGGAAGGATGTTACAGGTCTAATCGCGCCTTGGACCCTTTCAGTCTGTCTCAAGCACACCCATTAGGTAACAGCCACAGCTTCTGCACCTCCTTTGCCTGAAAACAACGTGGTCCTGCTGCATTTCTCAACCATGTTAAGACCTGGCCAGCAAGATAATATATACACCACTTTTTTAGACCTCTTTCTGTGGGGACCCATAATGTTAACTAGGCAGAAATGCTGCTTTCAAAGACAGAGTTTATTTAAAAATTCAAGAGGATCCTTAAATTCTGGCTACTAGCTTAACACAAAGGACCTTTATACAACATTCCTTACAAAAGTGCAGTCTCTAATGATAATTTGGGTGAGATCAGATGACTCCCATCTTTGGGTTGAGTCAGACAAACAGACATTTGCCATTCCTGTATTTCTTTATCAGCTTCAATTTACTCACCACCTATTCGCTCACCTTCTTGCTTCAGTCAGCATTTTCAGTCAGTAGGATCTCACCAACCTGGGTCTTGGTGTCAAAATGATGCAGCTCCTAATCAATACTTCTCCTGTTGTTTTCTAGAGCTTTGCTCTGCATTTCCTGGTGATTTTCTACCTTAACTCCCATCAGCCAAGCAGAAAACCCAAAGGGAATGAGATGCACAAAGATGGTTCTTTTTAAAGCGCATGTAACTTGTGGAGGTCAAAATGTACAGGCAGTAACACAGAGAACCTGCAGGCAGTGGGGCAGGGTGGAGGTTTCTGCATACTCTGAAGAAAATGTGCATTTAAACTAGCAACTGCTGAATTTACCAAAACACTTCTTCCAACAATGTTGTTAAAACAGATCCACCTAGTTGCATTTGATGTTACTTTATCAAGCTTAACAAAACTCAGCATTTTCTCAGTTGGGGCTTTTAAAAGGAAGCACTAAATGGATTTTGGCACGTAGAGTTTTTACAAACAGTGCCTCTTCTTTGCAATCCCATTTAGCAGACATCAGTTGTTATGAATGCCACTGGGATTATACTGATTTCCAGAACTGTTTCACTAGAAACCGTATCAGGTGCCTGAATGATTGTTTGTAGCAGAGTGATTGCAGGAGAACTTCCATTACTGAACGAACCACACACACACAAATAAAAAAAGAGCAGAAAAAAAGAAAAAAAAAAGAGAAAGAACATAATATAAAGTTATTCCCAACAAAAAATATAGAAATAAATATAAGAATCTAGAAACAATTCAAAACAAATAAATACCAGGGAAAATACTGTTCACTGTGACATTTGCTGACATCCAAAAACCTGCAAATTATATGGGCAAAACCAAAGTCACCCCTACTCCCTCAGCAAGTCCTGGCCAGCTGTTAGCCCTCTGGAGAGACTGCATCTTGTGAACAGATCCTGCAGTCAAGAGTCAAACAAAGAGCAAATAACCTGTGCAAATTTGCATTCCTTGGCAAAAAAAATTAGCTTTTGAGAGAACTGGCAAATTATAGTGTTACAGCAAGAGTGAGCAAGGCTATAGGAAGGCTTTTGAAGAAATAAAGGAACAGCACAAATACTTTAGCACCAAAATCTGAAATGCCCAGAGAAAAGGCCAGCCTTTAAACAGGATTCACCATAGACAGGCGAGGAACAGTGCAATGGGAGTGGCTGCTAGCATCTGCTGTCTACATCACACCAGATACAGAATTAAAATTATTAACTGGAGTGAAAATCTGTGCAAACCAGAAAAAGCCCTTCTAGCAGTACCATTTAGGATAAACATTTAATCAGAAGCTTATGGCTGAATTAAATTTAAAAAAAATTCCCAAACTAAAACAAAATCAAGTGAACCATTGAGAATAAGATGAACTTTCCCCCTCTGTTTAGAGGCCCCAAAGAACATGAAATGGATGCTCTTCTATTGCAAGTAATATGAAGCAGGGATCAATACTGATCAGGTTCTCTATTATTTGTTGTACCTGATTCAAGCTTTTAGTTTATCTAGTGCAGTATTCTATAGCTGACAGACACCAAAAACTTAAGAAGGAAGATTAAAAAATAAATAAATAAAAATCTTAATAACCAGATATGAGATTATCTGTCCCTGATGCAAGGCTCTCTGCTCCCTAATATTTAAGAACAGGTTTAGACCAGCTACAGAGCCTCACTGGTTGACAGTTACCAAGGAGAGCAGTGGAAAACCAAGTCTGAATCAAAGCCTTCTGCCTTCCCTCTACTTCTCCCAGATACACTCTTTTCTTTTTAATTACAATATATAGTCATAATATAGCAATTAAATGCCCAGCTCAATAGGCTATACAGGTGGGGTTTTTTTTCCCTGAACTGGTATTTTTAATTTAGGCTCCTAGAAGAAATACTAATACCAGGTCACAGATAAGAGTATCACCAAGCAAACACAAAGCTATAAAGGAAATCATTTATAGCACATCTATTATTACAGTTTTCTAAGCTCCAGTTCTGCAAGAAACTGCAAATGTCATCAGCACCTTCCACATGAATCACATAAGGGTCATACCTGCAAACATTTATCATCATTTTAACCACAATCTACATATGACAAATTGTAGTTTCTCTCCTCTTAACCATAAAAATGCTCCGAGCACCGTCATAACCCAGACATCATTCTAGTCACATCATTAACTCTCACAAGCACGTTATAATTAATATTTATATACAATTCACACCACACAAAGACAGGCAGCAGAAGATCAGTTAAGGTTACTTGTGGAATCTGTTCCGTTTTTTGCCACTCCGACAGTCTGTCCAATAATCTCTCCAGTCTCACTTGATTCATTTCTAACTGAAGTTAGATCTAAACACCAAACAACCACCTTTTGTAAAACTATTTTTAGATTTTAATTGAACAGATAATGACAGTCTTAAATGAAACTTAAAATTTTCTCATGCATCCATGGTAAGGCAATCTTAATTGGTGGTGGTGGGGTGTTGGGGGGTTATTTGTGCGTTTAGGGTTTTTTTAGGATTAAAGTGGCTGTGAAAATGTAAGAGAAACACTTCTATATCATTTAGACTTTAATTTTGAGAATAAATTTCTACTGAGATGTCCTTGCTATCTGTCCTTTCTTATTGTTCCTATCAAAATGCCAGAAGCCTCGCTTTTGTAAATAGGTGGAAGTGATGGATCCTCCATCCTGTGAACTGTTGGACAATCTTGCTGTAATGAAAAATACAAAGTTTTCTTGCTTTCCTTGATAGCTTAAGAGAGAAACTGCGATTCACCAAGGATTTGAAACAATATTGGTTCATCAGACCTCTTTCTGATGTTGTGAAATTGCAAAGCATCTTTACAAAGGCTTAAATCAGCAAAGTAGAGAAAGAAGAATAAAAGAGCGTGAAGACAGTAATTACCAAAAGGAGAGTAATTAAAACAGATCTGAGACTGCTTGAAGCAAGCATGAATACATTGGCCAGAACAGGTTCATTAGGGCAGGTTCAGACTAATGAGGGTTGAGAAATGAGGGGAGAGAGGGAGCCTGGGAGGAAAGCTCAGCACTGACGTGAAAAACCTGCTGTGGGAGAGAAGGGAGTTGAAGGGTTTGGTGTACAGTGAAACTCTGATTTATAAGCATGAAGACAGTTGTGGATAAGCTCCAGCAACTAGTTTGACTACAGTCAGGTCCTCAGTCCCAAGGAAGCACAGTATGTCCCAGGACTGTTTAGTAATTGGCACTCACTTGACTCTCTAATGAAGAAGCTAAAGACAAAATTATTTAATAAAACACGTGTCACCCACCTCCCAGACGCTGACAGAGTGGGCAGCCAGGCTCTGTCCTGTTACACTGACCATCCACCACCTCTAAATATTCATAGAATTTCGTACAGAGCACCAGTTCACACCCTGGCGACCCATGTCAGGATTTCCCAATGTGTCATTTAGATCCTTGCCTCAAAATGGAAGGAGGATTAAAATGAAATAGTGAATGAATGAATGAATAAAGTTCATAGGAAGTTAAAGGTTCCATAGGATTTTTGAAAAATATTTTTCAATAGTATTTTTCAGCTTTGCTGAAAAATTTCTCTTCCCTGTCTGCACATTGCCAGCCCGTATGCTGACTGCAAAAGAGATTTTACTAGCAGTGCATGGAGATGTTCATACCCAGTGTACGCAGGCAGCGCGTACCAAGACAGTGCCTGTTTCAGGCCTTAGGTGCTAGAGATGCTCTAAGGAAGGTAAAAATGGAAATTCCACAAGTTTTAGTTCAAATACTACCTCTGTGCAATATACAATGCACTCCAACTGATGTGTCTTGTACTGTTTATGCCTTGGTTTCCCCATCAAGAAATTAAAAGCAACAACACCTCTTATCAACCTTCCAAACAGGAAATAAATCCACTAATATTTCCAAGGTGAACAGATTCGATAAGGACACGGGCTCAGCTTCAGATGTATTTTCTTTATGTAGTGACTATTAGGCTTATTGATTTTAGTGCAGTGATTTTAGGCTGCCACTGGCTTTTTATTGTGATACCAATTCAGAGCCAATACAGCTGAGGAAAGTAAACTAAAGCGAGTTCTTTTTGACCTAAATCAATGTATCTGTTTGCTTTCAGGCACTGGAGTTACACTGGTGTACCACTGGTGTTGCTTTTACTAGGGAAAAAAAGAGCCTTTTCAGAAATCTTATTTATTTCCTTCTAAATCTCTAGTGCATTGACAGCAATATAAATTTTACACAGAAGAACTATTGAAATTTAACTCTAGATGACCTGTGGATTTCTCTCAGCCAGATAAATACAACTGAATTGCTAATCACTTTGCTTTAAGATTTTAACATGTTAGGTGAAACTAGGGGAAAAAAAAAACATATCTTCTCAACAAATGTAGCTATAGCTTTAAAAGGTCTAAATCTAGGGCAGTATGCCTTTGTAACAGGTGAAAGCCAGAGAAAAAGTTCAGCTTGAACATTCAAAGAAACAGCAGGACAAGAAACCTTCTTTTATTTCTAAACCAAACCCTTTTTTTTTAAAAAAAAAAGAAAAAACAGACATGGAAACTTTAAAGCCCTTCTTGTTTCTTTTCAGAGCACAGACAAACTTTGAAGTCTCATCCAGAGAACCTATACATTAAAAATACGCCACAGCCTGGGGTGGCAAACCACCCTGCTCTGCCTGCCGTGTGATCCTTCTGTGACCATCACAGCAAGCCTCTCGCCAGCACGGTTCTGCTTTTGCTGAGGGATGTTTAAGGCAGCCCCAAAACAGCTGCTGCCACCGGCGTTTGCAGCCCCATCCTGAGCACAAGCAGCAGAAGAAAGCCTGATTCCTCCTGTGGAACTTCATCCTGGCCCTGCCACTTCATCACACAATCTCTCCTTGCAGGTGGAGGGGAGAAAAAAAAAAGTGGGGAGAGGAAACCAAAAAAAAGGCGGGGAGAGGAAACAAAAAAAAAGGTGGGGAGAGGAAACAAAAAAAAAGGTGGGGAGAAGCCCCCCAAATCTCACATATCTTCTCCAAACCTTGCTGACTCCTCCTCATCACCTTCCACAGTAGCTGTTATTGAACATTTTCACTCACCAATTCCTTTGCTAATCCCTGACATCCTGCTGTCACCTCCTGGCTCTGTCCCCAGTACAGAGCTCCTGTGGTCACCCAGCTGTCCTGCCCTGGCCCAGACCCTGCATCCGCCTCCCACACCGGGGAGCCCTCCCTGCCTGTCCCCCACCCAGTCCCACCCCCAGTTCCCGTTGGGACAGCAAACCCGAGCGTCTGAAAAGCTTAGTGCTGACTCTGGCCTCATCCTCTCTAGATTTCTTCTTTAAAAATTAAATAACTATATGTATTTCTTTAGCTTTGAGTTTCTTTGGGTCAAAGAGCAGCTTCAGAAGTTAATGCATTTTTAATGAAGGGTAGAAAATTGACAAACCATTTTTAGATACAGCTGCAACAAATTTTTCTCTGTCTTTTTGGGATTTTCTTTTTTTTTTTTCTTTGTTTTTTTGGGGTTTTTTTTGTTGCACAGTAACACAGTTGCTTTTACAGCTATACAGGCATTGATACACTAAGTAGAAAGAATTAATCTCTGGAAGAAAAAATATTAAAAATGAGATTCATTAAATTAGCACAGGTTTACAAATACACTATTTATATGAAAAGGAAGAGAAAGTGAAGATACAGAGAAACCTGCATTTTGAGTATGGAACAGCAGAAGCAGTCCCTAGACTGTAGTTGTCCTGGGGCCAGTTTTTTCTAGTTTCATGTAGAAACCACATCTGCTCGCATCAACTGAAGATCTAGTCCCTGACTCCTGTGCTAAGCCAGATTCCCTTCACAGTTGTACCAGTATAACTCTGTTAACTTCACTGGAAACACACTTGTTCAGCTGAGAATGCTGGTGGCCCTACTGTATTTATTTTTCCACCATGGTAAAAAATAGAAATATTTTTCTATTTTTAGAAATATTTTTCTATTTCTATTTTTTTAGAAATATTTTTCTATTTTTTTTCCCCCAACTCTGGTTTCAAAGCTATTTTGTCTTCATTGCTTTTTTCCCAGTTCCCTAGCTAGAACATGAGGTTCCAAGTAGAATCTGGCTCTGCTTCTGTGTTGGGTTTGCATGGAAGGGTGGGTTTTGGTAGCAGGGGAAGGGGGTCTACAGTGATGGCCCCTGTGAGAAGCTTCTCTGGCTACAGGGCAGACCCACCTCCAGCTCAGGCATAGCCAGTGATGGGGAAATGCCTCTGTCAATCCATATATATGAAGGGGAAAACTGGTTTGGCTAGAGACTGGGACATCAACAACAACAAAGGTGACAACAACCTGAGGAGAGAGGAGGAGGGATGCGAGAGGAACAACTACAGGCACCCAGGTCAGCAAGGAGAGAGGGGGAGAAGGTGAACAGAGATTCCCCTGCACCCCATGGAGGTTAATGGCAGAGCTGACACCCATGCGTAGGCTGTGGAGGACCCCGTGCCAGAGTGGGAGGCTGTGCCCAACAGCAGCTGTGACTATGTGGAGAGCTCAGAAGACCCCAGAGACACTCATGTCCGAGCTGGGGGAGGTCTGCCAGAGCAGAGACCCATCTCCAGCCCATGGAGGTTCCCCTGCCAGAGCTGGGAGCTGCACCCAGAGGTCCATGACTCCATGGGAAGCTCACGTTGGAACATTTTGTTCCTGAACTCTCTTAGCCTGTGGGAGGGATCCCATGCTGGAGTTGGGGAGAGGGCAAGCAGCCATCTCCCTGAGGAGAAAAGAGAAGCAGTTGAACTGACTGCAGCCCCCATCCCCCTGTGCCACTGAGGGGGAGGAGGCAGAGAAATCGTGAGCAAAGTGATTTGAGCCTGGGAAGAAGGGAGGGGTGGGGAGAAGGTGTATGTGGTGGTTGTTATGTCTCTCTATCCTACTCTGATTGATTGGTAAGAAATTAAATTGAATTTTTCTTCCCCAAGTCGGGTCTGTTTTGTCCATGACCATCACTGGTGAGTGAGCCCTCCCTGTCCTCATTCCAACCCACCAGCCCTTCGTTGTGTTTTCTCTCCCCTATCCCAGCAGCGGGTGGGGTGGGTGAGCAACTGCACGTTCTTAGCTGCTGGCTGCAGCTTCAAACTACCAGTCTTACAAGTGCATGGTGAGCCTGAGACCATTTTTGAGGTTTCTGGAACAGAACTAAAGCCTGTTGTCCACCTCTTACATTTACCTGTCAGCAATCACCTGCTCGCCTTTGACTGCGTTGAAACAACCACGTTCAAGATGCATCTTCCTTGAAATATGGAAAGAAACAATATGTAAGAGAAGGAGAGGTTCCTGGGTTGCTTGCCTGTCCTCCTGGGCTGAGCAGAGTGCACTCCCGTGTACTTTGATCACAGATACACAAACGCAGCTAACGAGGAGTTGGTGCTTGAACCTTAAAGCTGATCATCAATAAACCTGCCGCACAACGGAGCTCCGCAGTCATCCTCCCACAGCACGGGAGCTCAGCCTCGTTACGAGCTGGCATGGGACTTTGATGCAGCCAGGGTTGCTGGGACCGTGGATCATAGAATCCTAGAATGGTTTGGATTGGAAGGGACATTAAAGATCATCTAGTTCCAACCCCCCTGCCATCAGCAGGGGATCTATTATACCACTTTCTTGCTTTCCTTATGCACTAAATCAAGCTTGGCAATTCACTGGTGTAGAAGACAGATCTGGTCTTCATTATAAACCAAATGTTTACAAAGAGCAAAACATTTCCTTTTAACTTATCCCCCCTTCTCCCAGTGGGACCCATCCGCAGATATCTTGGCTGCGCAGAGCGCACGCGCGGACGGGCAGCGGGTATGATCTCTCTGAATAACCAGATTCGTAAGAAAGGAGGAGCCAA
Source organism: Antrostomus carolinensis (assembly GCF_000700745.2). NCBI lineage: Eukaryota > Metazoa > Chordata > Aves > Caprimulgiformes > Caprimulgidae > Antrostomus > Antrostomus carolinensis. The sequence continues at coordinate 81,616 of NW_010340482.1, forward strand.
GATGAATGGCTGCTTTCCTGCCACCATCGTTCAATCATCTGGAAATCTAATTTGTATCTTATTTGGCAGGCAAGCAGCCATCTGCTCCGAGGATATGCTCCAAGGGCAGCTGCCAAATACTGAGCAGGCTTTCTGCCATAGGGAAAACTAATTGCCTTTTATTGGACTAATACAGGTTGAGAGCTAATGATATAGGATATTTCCCCACAAAAGAAATAAAAAGTATCATTTTTAAAATATAGTTAAGAATTACATTAACTTCTGTAAGAGCTAAGCCTTTCAAATGACCGACATCCACCCACATGGGATTGTGACTCCGAGTTGTACGGGCCAGAGCTGCCAACAAGAAGTTTGTCAGCCCCATAGGACTATTTCTGCCCTATAAAAGCTAACGAGTGTGTGCAGACACACCCTGCCTAATCCACAGCCACGGTGCCACTGGAAATGGATTAGCTGCACACAGAACATTGGCTGCTTGAAAACATCATGAGAGCATTATGCAGTCTGCATCTTCTGTCATCTCCTTTCAGGATTTCCAGTCTCAACCAGATCAGAGAAGGAAATGTTCTCGGTATTGCAATATCATTTTTCAATATTTTTATTGAAAATCCCATTGAAAAGTATTTCCATTCTTCCCTAAAATGATACTCGACCTTTAAAGGGAGAGGAAAAGGGGAGGTGGGGGAAGCTCTGCAAAACAGTGATCATGTAGTTAAGTCTGTCATACACAACAAGCATGTAAAACTCCAGCAATTACTGTAGTGTGTTCTCCCAAACCCTCCCGACAATTCATCCTGCTTTTGAGAATATTCTTGGTAAGTTTGATCAGAACTGATACATTCCCAGAAATTTCTAGTTCTGATAAATGGAGCATTTTTCCAAGGAAACTGCAGGAGATAGGATGGGGAGGACACAGGGGAAATAGCCAGTTTTAATCACAGCACAAACAATCCTCAGTCTCAAAACTGTTTATGTTTAGGGGAGATACCCAAGAGGTCACTTGTCATTGCTTTTTCTGCAAATACCGCTTCATCGCCCGTGTCACCAGCTTTTTCCAAACACAGCGACCACTGCCCTCAAGACTCGGGAGGTGTGAGACACATCTCATCAATCTAACCAGCAGGAACACTGAAAAGCATTTCTCTGCATTTGCTCAGTGTTGTGACTGATGCAACTTGGAGTAAGTAGGGACCAGATTACAGACTAAACTGTTCAGAAAATATCCTGCTCTCTGAACATTCCTCTCCAATTAATGCTGCCAAAAAAATCTGGGTGAGCACTTCTAGGATCTGCTGAGTTTTACTCACAGGTGGCAAGAGATACAACATGGTTATTTGTCGTACACTTGCACAACGTATGGGCGACTTGTAGGCAGAGAGACACACAGATAAAAAGGATACTGTTCATTTCACACGTCCCTTGAGCTTTAGCCTCACTTTTAAAAGAGCCCAGCGATGTCACTCATGATAAATATAACCCAGGAAGAACAAAACAGTGTATAATGTTCTTTCCTATATGAGCCCTATAAGCTATAGAGGCAGGCTTCCTGCATTGCTGAACTGGAATAGGGTTGAAGCAGAGCTTACTAAAAAAGGAATCTCCCTCTCTACCTTTCCCTTAATTCCCTCAATAATTCAGATGCACCACATGATAGAAGGGCTACTAAACATCACACCTGAAACTACAAGCTTTAGAATTCTGAGTACATGCTCTGTTGGCATGATTCCACCATAGCACAAACACTCTGTGCTCCTCTACTGCCTTTGGTTCTTCACTGACACAGGAAAATAACAGATACTTGGCAATATAATGTATCTCCACATGATATTCTCCTTTACTGAAATAATAAAAGATATGGGAATGAGAGGGAAAGGGTAGTGGGGTCAAGAAGAGAAAATCCTGAAGCATTTAAAATCCCCACAGTTATTTGCCAGGAGTAGGTTTGGGTAAACGGGCAGAGGGGAGGCAGGAGGAGGATTGGTGAGAGTTAAGTCAATGTGCTGTGCCATTCCGAGCACGCAAATAGAAGTAATTACTGAAAAAAAAGGGAAATAATACCACACATCTGCCCACAACAGCGATATCTTGTGGCAAAAAGAAAAACACATCATTTCCTACTTCTCAGCAGGCAACAGCAGCCACTCGTATTGAAGGAAAGCCCAGCAGTTTAACCAGTCTCCTCAAAGGAGAGCCCAGCAGTTTAACCAGTCTCCTCCAGCAGCGTGGCTGGCAGGTAGAGTTCTATCAGGACAGAAAGCTGGCAAGAACAAGGCAAAAAGGTCTGGGTACGTTCACTGTGAGTCTTGGTCCAATACCTTCATATCAGTAAGCTCTGAGCTATCACACATGCTTTTGTACCAGAATTCAAAGGAGGGAATTAGGTCTGGAGTCACCTAGTCTATAAATCCTTCTCTCCTACAACCACATTCAAGATAACATCCTGGTCCATACAGCACCCAATAGCAATAACATGTCCAGCTCTTGCCAGGTAGAGACCTACATAGTGTAAAGGACTCAGCCTTACTCCTTCTTGTAGTCCCCTTTCCTGGTCTTCATTTTAACATGCCTATATAGTGTCCCAACTCCTTTAATTGACCAGTATTCCTATATCTGGGCATGAGGTATTGTGGTGGGTTAACCCCAGGAGGCAGCTAAGCCCCACACAGCCGCTCACTCACTCCCTTGGGGGAGAGAATCAGAAGGGCATAAGTGAGAAGACTCATGGGCTGAGGTGAAGGTAGTTTAATAGGTCAAGCAAAGATGCACACACAAGCAAAGCAAAAAAAGGAATTTATTCACTATTTCCCACTGGCAGATATCTAGGCACTTCCCTGAAAAGCAGGGCCTCAGCACATGTAAAAACAACTTGGGGGGGGGGGGAAGGAAATGACATCACTCCAAATATCCCCCCTTCTTCCTCCTTTCCCTGAGCTTTTGTTGCCAAACACCATGTCATATCATCTGGAATATCGCTCTGGCCAGCTCAAGTCAGCTGCTGTGACTGTATCTCCTCCCAGCTTCTCGTGCACCCCCAGCATACTCGCTGGCAAGGCATGAGAAACAGAGAAGGGTTTGAGGCACACGTATCCTGCTCCTGCCCACATCAAGCATTCCAGGATGTATGGAAAGGTTCATTTGGCTGTTAGGCATGCAAATGGTCATCACTGTCACTTACAGTTTATTTGGATATCAGCCTGCTGCAGAAGGAGAATTTCTGCACAGAGGAGATCAAGGTGGTGTAGGAAGGTCACACAGAGTCGAGCGATGGCACAAAGTAGCTGCTATTAATGGGAACCGTGAAACCAGGTAAGATGGAAAGGCTCTAAAGAACTAAGAAACCTTAAGGATATCAGAAGGTTGTTTACACCAATAACTCTGGGAAATGAGCATCGAAGAGGACGGGTTCTCCTCTTGTGTTGAAGATTTTTCTCAATGGCAACGACACCAGAACCTCCTGGAGGACAGTTTTGTTTTAACACAAGGCACTGACAGGTAAGAGCACACACCCCAGCAAACAACAGAACAGAAGAGCCAGGAAAACAGCAGCCCAGAAAATGTGAAAAAAGGAACAAAACAGTAACTCCAAAACTGATGGGAAAGCAAGAGAAGGCATTCTGTGGGTGACTGCTTTTCCCCAAACCCATCTGTCAGGAAACTTATATCCACATCTACTAGCATTTTTTCTACTGGTTTCTCCCATTACAATGATCTTTTCCCTGTAAATATTTATTATTGGCAGGTTAATTTAATCTCAAGGTCCTTTAATGGAGGAGGACATTGCAACTACAACAGGCAGTAATTATTCTCTTAATTAACTTCCCAATGTTGCAAACCACACGGCAAAAAATCATGAGCCAGGCTCCCTAAAATGATCATTTATACTAATTTAGGATTCTTATTCGCAACCTGCATTTTGGTTTTTCAGGGGGTCATATGTCAACTGTTACATCAAGAAGTTTATATTAAATTCAAAAAAAAGTACACAAGATGATTAATAATTTATGTGTGTCAAGATCATTGTCAAAACATTGTGAAAAAGCAACACTAAAATTTACGTGACTTTCTGTAGTTCATGATACACAGATACAATCCAAAAATCAGAACTTTAGATTACCATTCCTCTATTTTCTTCTTGGAATTTGCTTTCTGCCATTCATCTTCACATGCCTTTTTATTCCCCTATTTCTAGATTTTAGCCCACAAATTAATTTGTGTAGTATGTGGGTACTGTTTAAATGAAGGAGTAAAATGATACACAGGTGACAATCAGCATTTCATACGCACTCATCATTTTTTTGGTCTTCTCTTCTCAGGTTTTTCGGCAGGGGCTGAAGCGTGGGTGGTATTTGCTATTCTTGTTTTCCCTTGTTGTACTATATTGAGTTAAATCCTAAAACCTCGGGGCACTTCAATCACTTTGCTATGGCTCTGCAAGACCCAAAGGATGGTTCTTGAAAAACTCAGTGTAGGATCAGGGATCAAATTATAAATCCCTTCTGAGTAACGATCTGGAAGTGTCTGCAAAATGCCATACGTCTCTGTAGCGCTCTGATGATAATAATAAAACCACTGCTCAGAGGAGGAAAGGAAAGTATGAGCTCTCTCTTTAAAGCAGCTGATCTCTCAAGTCTCAAAAAAAGGTTAGGTAAGGATACAGGTTAAAAAAAACCCAAAAACAAACAACAAAAAAGACCCCAACCAGTAAATGTCACAGTGATATTTCCTGGAAGAGTCATGTAAATGTTATTTATTTTGCCAAGTACCTTTCCAAAGCAGCTGTCTTCCACAATCTATTTTACTGAACCACATCAAAATAAAATAGCTGCAGTTCCAGCCTTCTGGGCAGTATTACCATTCTCAGGTCTCTGCAAGGCCAGTTCATCCCAGCTTGAGAAGAGCAATTCGGTTTGTTGCTGTGTTGCCCTTCAGCCCTCTCTCAGCCACACAACACGCCTGGCCTGGGGGAAATCGTGGCTGTTTGGGGCACTAGGAACTAGCCCTTATGTGGGACGTCTAAACATCTAAAATGTTTCTTACCCTCGACTCTCCTATCAGAGGTACTCAGGCTTGCTCTGCTTTTTCCTTCGGCATTGCCATCTCTGCTATTCATAGGCAAGCTTTGGAGAGTTCGAGGTTTGGGTTCAGGCCCAAAAGCTTTAGCATCAAGGGCAGAAGTTTGTCAAAACAATGTGAAACTTCAAATAAATGTGATTTGTTTATCTGAGAAAGATGAGACAGACAACTACCAGCTTCATTTCATTACAAGTGGTTCCTTTTATCCCCCATCCCTTATCTATTTATGTATTTAGACTGTGTAGATCTTAGGACAGAAATCTGCACAATTTAAGCATTTTTACAGGGCCCTGAGAGGTGATAGAGTTGAGTGACAGATCAGGCTGAAGAATTTTTCGGTGAAAAACCCTATTTCTTCAGGGAAATTTTCTGGGGGAACATTTTGAAAGGTACAGAGATCTACAACTTCCCTTCAGTAAACCCTAAACAAAAAATCTGAGCCAAGCTGATGCTAAACAAACACACTGAATTTTTTTTCCCAGTAGAATCAGTTATTCAGGTTTGGATGAATCCAACATTATCTACGCTTGTTTGAACGCGCTGCCTCAGTGACAGATGACCTTATCCATCTTAGGGTCCCATTTCTCTTCTGCTGCCCAGGCATCTTGCACAACACCTCCCATCTCCCCTCCCTCCTGAGCAAGTACAAGACAAGATGCCCCAGTTACAGGGCACTTCCTGGGAGATGAGGTCTAACTACGGAGACCAACCTTTAGAGCTGAGAGACCTCAATCAGCTGAATACCAAACCCTTGATATTTTACGTTTACATTTCACATTTGGTCAAGAGTTAAAAAATAAAACCCCAAAACTAGTCTCTCCCCAGGAGAGAGAGTCAATTTACAAATAGATCTATTTAATAATAATGATGAAGCTACAGGATCTCACCAGAATATGTTACTGCCACATATACCATTAATCCACTACAGCCCCTCAACTTCTAAAGTTTGCCTTCTTGACTGAAATCCAGTTGTTATAAATCTATAATCTATTAGCTTTTGAAATTAAAATCAGACAGCAGCACCAACAACAGGAAGAAGTTAATTTGTTTACAACTAAGAAGCTTCAAGATAGGTTGCATTCCCAAAATCCTCAGCTGAACTGTGCACTATTTAATAATCCTTTAACCTGAACAAAGGACCTCACGGCCAGTGTCAGCAGAGCACACCACTGCACAGGGAAGTTGTGGTTTTTTCTTTACCACCTCACCAGAACTGCTTTTACAAGGTCGAGAAACAGTAGAGAAGTGGTTACACCAGGTCTGTTGTCCTTCCTGGGGGTGACCTCTATTGCATATTCTCAAACTCTTGTTGCCTCTCTCCACTCAATTCCCTCCCCATCCTTTTTTTTTTTTTTCTTTTTTCTTTTTTTTTTTTAAATACAATAGCAACCCACACACAGTACAATAAAATCCCAATACAGCAAGACACACGACTACATCTTATTAACTGTATGCAGCACTGGGTAAAAAGTCTCTTTCAAGCTCATTAAACTGTTTTTCATTCTTTGCTCTACAACTGCCTCCTCTCTAATCTTCAAATTATTCCCTTCAGCTTTGCTCGAGCCTGTTAGTTTACACTACAATTCCCAAAACATAAAATATATCCTGAATTCAGCTCTAAGGAGAGATCAATAGCTCCAGAGACTCAACTCCTCTGTTTAAAGTCCGAACTACTCAACTGCATAACGTCCCCACACAGGGCTTCTCACCTTTGCGTTGGTGCTACTGTTGTAGAGCGCAAAAAGAGAGGAGAATGGAACAAAAGTCGTTTCTACGGGCAGTTCAGTCCTTTAGCACAGGATGTTGGACTTCAGATTCTAGTTTTTAAGTGGGTTTTTGCAGCATAGGCTCCAGTCCAGCCTTAGCTAGGCTCAAGTCATCCAGTCATTTTACAGCCCTCACTGAGCTGCTGTCACAAGGCAATATAGTTTATGCTAATAGAGCACATGCATTGTTTTAAAATCTTGCCAGAAACAGCTCATTTCAGTTCAGTCAGAAAGGCACTAACTGCACCACGACAGTGGTCACACTGTAATATCAAACAACATTAAAAAAAAAGGTAATTGTTAATTCCCTCTAGTTCTCTTCTCTCATTTGATTAATGAACAATTTTCTCCCAGGTAACTGGTGGTAGAACAAGAGGCAACAGCCTCAAGTTGTGCCAAGGGAGGTTCAGATTGGATCTCAGGAAATACTTCTTCACTGAAAGGGTTCTCAGGCAGTGGAACAGGCTGGCCAGGGAGGTGGTTGAGTCCCCATCCCTGGAGGTACTTAAAAGATGGGTAGATGGGGTGCTCAGAGATATGATTTAGCAGTGGACAGGTACGGTTGGACTCGATCTCAGAGGTGTTTTCCAATCAGGCAACCCTATGATTCTAATTTCAATCTCTTCAGTGCTAAACGGCCATATTTACTTTCATTATCTTGCACATAACACACATAGTTACAAGCTGAACATATGATTTTTAGATGAATGAGATGTGGCAACAATCTCCCTGAACATCTTTTCTCTCTTGACCTCCACCTTAGCTGCATGTTTCATGTCAAGAGCTATGCTAGCACAAGGAAAGATCTGTCTCCAGATGTCTCAAAGCTTATCCCTTACAATTATTGACCTGGCATGCTGTAAGGGAGGACTTGAGGTTGTCCTTGCACTGTCACTCCTGTGGTCTGTCACCACAAGCAAGCTAACTCAGAAGACCTGCTTGGGCATTCTGGAATTTGCATCCTCATGCTGTGCCTGGCAAGTGAACACGACCAAAGATTTAAATGAGTGATCTGCACTGAGCATTGTACTCATCCTTCCTGCAAAAGAAAATTTTGCAAATATCTTTCAAGATACGCTTGCTTTCCAGAAATGCAGAGGTATTTGTCATCAACTAGGAAAGAGAAAAATATCAAGGACAGTGCACTTTCGAGTATGCAACTACAACAAAGAGAGGGCTGCAGAGCTAGCTTTGGGCAAGCTGAAAAATGCTCTTGCCTTTTGGATACCAATTGCAAGATGAAAGTGTTTGGATGATGTTACAAAGCAGTCAGTGAAATCACGTAGATCTGTTGCTGGCTGGTTTAATGAAACTCAGATTTGGATAACTTTGCTGGGGCTGAACAAATTACGCTCAAGATGTCACACACTAAGGTCAAGATCCACAGTATGTTAAATAGAAGTTGAGTAGATATGAATATACAGCATTGCTCAACTCCATCTTTCAGAAGAAGCTCCACTGAAGAAGGATTTCCTACTGCACAGGATCATCATGAATGGATCTCCCATCATGAATAGAACAGGCTAAAAGAATATCAGAACAGTCCAATTCACTCCAATTTCCAGAGAGCAGAACAAGTGAAAGCATCACATGCTTCTGTCAAATCAATCCAGACACTGTAGAGATGTTGATGCTCCTCACTACACTGTTTCCAAATTGGACTGGCTGTGAACACTGCAAGGGCATCGATCCACAGCTAAGCAATTATCCTCACTAGTCTTCCAGCACAACCACGACTAGGGTATGTAGGCAGAGAATGATCTGAGGTTGCAGTTTCGCAGGAAGAGGTAAGAGAGAAATGTCAGTGTTTGTCACAAAGTAAAGTCATCCTCTGTCTAACATAAGGTGCACGCTTGCAGTCTCCTTAAAACATGAGGGACTCCCATTGCTCCAAGGGCGTGAGAGAACACAAAAGAACACCACGTAACAGCGATTCACTTTGAAAAGTGGGAGCTTTAGCGTGCCTTCCCCCTGTACTGGGGCTGTCTCGAAGTTATTTCAGAGCTTCACTGACTTAATTAGTTAATAAAGGATCATTAAGAGCCATGATAAATGGTTTGTGTTCAGTCACATCAATGACAGACATTAAAGAGGGATGACAGATAATTAAATGAAGAAGAAAAATGTTCCATTTACCTAGCAAGACTCGGGCTATGTTCTGCAAGAATTGTTCTGCCAAAGGTTTGCAAAATTCAGTACTATTGAACCCAGATACGATCTCATGGAGAAACACTTGTGAGTGTTTGTGTAAGCATAGGATCTCCTCAGCCTTCCACCTGAATTGCATCTGATTCTATGATGCTCATGTTTCTGGATGCCAGAAGCATCACTGAGAAGTCCAACATATTTATTAGAGAAAATTTTAATTTTTCTATTCTTTTTATCCAGTCAGTCTTGGTATCTGGGTCTGAGGAAGATCAATGCAGCTCTGAATAAGGCAGTAAGGCACCTTTAAGACCATGTTCTTCATTTTTCCCCTGCCACTGTTTTCAAAGCTCAAAGCTTATTTCTCCTGACATTGTGGATGACATAACTAATGCAACAGTTTCTCTAGCAGCTTAGAGCGATCCTGTTAATGAGTCTGACAGTGACAAGGCTCCATGGTGCCTGACCACCATCACAAACCATCCAGAACCCCGAACTAATACACTGTTTCACTTGATGGGGTTTAATACAAATTGAACACGAGAATTTGTGGATAACATTTTACATAAGTCCATTTCTTATGTCAGCTTTGAGTAAATAATCACCTGGAAGCAGACACCAAGAATGAAACAGCAGAAGGTTTTAACCACAGAATAAAGTATTACAAGGATTCTTGTGAATTCTTGAGGAGAGGTTGAGAACCACAGCACGTTCCCCTGTGCAGCCTGTCAGCACACCCCCAGAAACCTGTTGGAAACAGCTGACAGTCAGCATTGCTTTTTATTTGAAATATTCATCAGAACTACTGAGCCCCCAAGTCAAGGGTTGGCCTTCTCTAACAGTCAAATGCTTTTCAGAATACAGGAAGCAAACATTGAATATGTTACTTGATGTGTTTATACCAACAGCCAGTACTAAAGATTTATTTTCTAGTCAAAGAATTCTACTCACATATGAAAGAGGTACACATCTTAACTTCACTGTGTTGGAAGCAGCTGTAACATGACAGATTACATCTTTATCAGCATTGAATCCAATGTGAAGAGAGTTTTGATTTAGTCAGCTTACATGGGAGAATAAAACCAAAACACATACACACCTCTGTGGTGCAAGACACGAGGATGGCAATTCACCAGGCAAACTGTTTTTCTTCAAACACTAAAGCAGTTTCCTGTGGCAGTTCCTGGCTGGTGAAGTTCATGCCGTTGTGCCCACTTTCTGATCACCTTCACTCAATAAAGATATTGAAGGTTTCTCTGGGAAGGTAAGGAAAATCTGCCTGAAGGCTTGCAGAGACACTTAGGCTACAAATAGCTTTATTACAGGTCGAGCTGAGACCAGCTCATTTCAAGACTACCTGAGCCTTCCTTCACCAGACTCCAACTACTTGCCTTGAAGCATTTTTTTTTTCCCCTTGAGCTGAATTATTTTAGAAGTTTTCAGCCACATTTTTTTCACCCATTTCTGAAAACAATACTAGTGGAACAGCTGCTTGGTGCCTATTAAAATCCAAGATGAGATAGGAGTGCAAATTCCTGCTTTCCTGTATCACACTGAAAAGAGCCTGCAAGACACGTGAAGTTATCTTTCTATTGCACTGAGCACTGATAAAGGCTCATTAGGAATATTTCTACCCATTTGGGGGAAGACACTTCAAGAGTGATAAAAATCTACTCAAAGAACAACCAGGTGAGAGAAATGAAAATTACAGAAAGCTAAAATACACCACCTACAAAAAGCAGATGAGACAGATAAGCACCATATAGCCTTAAAATGCTGAGGGAAACCATAAATCTTCAAATATGTAAAAGGCTGCTACCTCAAAAAAAACAAAAACCAAAACCCAGCAATAATAGACTCTCAATGTCAGTTTAAGCCTGTTTTTCTAGGCCTATGTATTATTGCAAGATGAATAATCGAGATAAAACACCTGGTAAACTTTCTCTTTTTTTACACTCAGATAAACACTGCAGTAGCACACTGAGGCTGCTTGTAGGATCTGTCACTTGGAGGATTTTAAAAACAACTTAGACAAACATCTCCAAGACTGTTAAAGTCATAGTCGATCCCACCACACGATGCAAGACATCTCTCTCATTTTCTTCCAAGTCTATGATTATTTATCTGTCTATAGATCTACATTCCAACTACATCTCTACATAGTCAGTGCTTCTGCAAGTCAAACCCAAGGCTTCATTATTTTCTAGGTACCAAACACACAAAACTAGTAATTACCTCTGATAAAGCATCAAGTGAAAGGCTTTGTGTACCACAGAAACAGCAGCTGATCGGAATTGCACAGGAAAATTTTTAAAGCATAGAATCATTTGGGTGGAAAGGGACCTTTCAAGGTCCATCTAGTCCAACCCCCCTGCAGTGAACAGGGACATCTTCAACCAGAGCAGGTTGCTCAGAGCCCTGTCCAACCTGACGTTGAATGTCTCCAGGGGTGGGGCTTCTACCACCTCTCTGGGCCAGGGTCTCACCACCCTCAGTGCAAAAAATTTCTTCTTTACATCCAGTCTAAATCTCCCTCTTTTAGTTTCAAACCATCACCCCTTGTCCTATCACTACAGGCCCTGCTGAAAAGTCTGTCCCCGTCTTTCTTATAGGGCCCCTTCAAGTATTGAAAGGCCACAATAAGGTCTCCCCAGAGCCTTCTCTTCCCCAGGCTGAACAACCCCAACTCTCTCTGATCATTTTTGTGGCCTCCTCTGGACCCACTCCAACAGATCCATGTCTTTCCTGTACTGAGGACCCCAGCACTGGACACAGCAATGCAAGTGGGGTCTCACCAGAGCAGAGTAGAGGGGTAGAACCCCCTCCCTTGAACTGCCATCCACACTGCTTGTGAGGCAGCCCAGGATATGGTTGGCGTCTGCGCTGTGAGTGCACATTGCCAGCTCATGTCCAGCTTTCCATCCACCAGTACCCTCACATCCTTCTCAGCAGGGCTGGTCTCAATGCCTTCATCCCCCAGCCTGTACTGACACCAGGTATTGCTCCAACCCAGATGCAGAACCTTGCATGTGGCCTTGTTCCCATGCAGGCAGGTTACTGTTCCTGCCCTTTGCCGACTGACTTGAAAACTTCTAACTCTGGTGGAAGACACAGAAACTCCTCTGCTTCCCAACTCCAGGATTATTTGCTTGAAGGGTAATCTGGCCTCTCCTGCAGCGTCTTCTTCACCGAGGAGCACAGATGATACCCAGAGAATTGTCTTGGCAGCACTCAGTTGTTTATAGGATTTTACAAGATTATATACAGTGATTTCCTGCACCCCTCAGTATAGATATTGATTTCTTCTCCCTCTCCTTCTCCACAGAAGGATTTGAGAGAACAATTTCTGAAAGGGCTAAGGCTAAGCTTCTCTATTTTTGTGAACACAGTTTATTTAAGACAGAGAGATGAAACGTCTGCCTCAGAAACCAGATGCAAACAGAAATGAGTGTTTACACCCCTGACACACAAAAAGGAAGAGCTGGGGCTACATATTTCTCTGATAAGGAAGTGGCCAAGAATGCCAATGGTATCCTGGCCTGGATCAGCACTAGTGTGGCCAGTAGGACCAGAGCAGTGATCGTCCCCCTATACTGGGCACTGGTGAGGCTGCACCTCGAGTGCTGGGTTCAGTGTTGGGCCCCTGAGTCCAAGAAGGACATGGAGGTGCTGGAGCGTGTCCAGAGAAGGGCAACGGAGCTGGGGAAGGGTCTGGAGCACAAGTGTGCTGAGTTCCCGGCTGAGGGAACTGGGGGTGTTGAGCCTGGAGAAAAGGAGGCTGAGGGGAGACCTTCTGGCTCTGTCCAAGTCCCTGCAAGGAGGGGGGAGAGAGGTGGGGGTGAGTCTGTTCAACCAAGGGACAAGTGACAGGACAAGAGGAAATGGCCTCAAGTTGCCCCAGGGGCAGTTGAGATGGGATGTGAGGAAGAATTTCTTTGCTGAAAGGGTTCTCAGGCATTGGAAGGGGTTGCCCAGGGCAGTGGTGGAGTCCCCATCCCTGGAGGGATTGAAGAGTTGTGTAGACACAGTGCTGAGGGACATGGGTTAGTTGGGGACTTGTCAGTGTTGGGTTAATGATTGGACTCAATCTTAAAGGGCTTTTCTAATCGAGGCCATTCTGGGATTCTGTGATCTAACTCAGCATTCATTTCTGGAAGACTCTGCAAAACCCAGCAAACATAAGGGGTGAAGGGAAATGGGGTGGAGGGAGGAGGGGAGAGAGAGAGAGACAGAATGAGAGAAGGATCAAGGAGAGAGAAGTTGTGGATGAAGGGAGAACATCAGGTTGCCTCTCCCTGGAAGTGTTGAAGGCCAGGCTGGATGAGGTTTTGAGCAACCTGGTCTAGTGGAAGGTGTCCCTGCTGCTGGCAGGGGGTTTGGAACTAGATGATCTTTAAGGTCTTCCAATCCAAACCATTCTATGATTCTATGATCAATAAAGGAGTGAGTTAGCTACAGTCCAGAGCCCTAGCAGGAGATGGGTAGAGCTGAAAATAGGCTGAGGGTTAAACAGTGAAGCCAGTTGTCAGCAACGCCTGCACAGAAGCAAAGACAACCAAAGCCATAGCAAGCTCAAGACATGTTGTTGCCCCAGAGGCAGCATGACAGCAGAGGCACCCCCACACCATCACAGTTGTCAGAAATGGACTCTACTAGAAATGTCCATAGCTTCCTCTTAGACAGCATCCTAGAGCAGTTAAAAACCAGGGAATGATACAGTTAGTTCTCTATTGGACTGCTCCCTCCAAAGCAAGCTTTAACAGCAAGTGCTCAAGCCCTCATCACTAGGATTTAAGCTATAACACCAAAATCAGACAGGAGCCCATTAATTTTTTAATCAAGTATTTGAGTTGTTATTTGCAACTCATTCAGAGCAAGAAGCAGTAGATTCCAATGGCTGGAGCAGCCACTGTGCCCATCTCCCAGCTTGTGGCATGCAGACCTTGTCACCACATGTGCAAAGCAGTGATTCCCTCTGGTAGGGAACAAAATAGAGAGGAGATGCTGCCAGCTAGGGAGCCACTGCACAGTTTTCAAAAGCACCTATAAACGTGTCCTGGTGTGTAGCTGGGCCAGAGCTGGTTTCTTTTTTTAGCAGCTAGAACAGAGCTGGGGGTTGGGTTCAGCTGGGATTTGCTAGGAGAGAAATGCTGAGAACAGACCAATGTTTTAATTTGTCACTGGAAGTCGAAGGACTTTGTGTTTTGCTGATCTGCAGGTGCAAGGTCTAAGTGGGGTGGAGGAATATTTAAATTAATGAGCTAAATTGTCATTTGGCTCTGCCAAGGGGCTGCTCCATCTCCTGTCCCCCATGGGCAGGAGATCCATGAGGGGCTCTTCCTCTCTTGCTCTCTCTGGCTCTCACTCGGGCTCTGGCTCTCCTGGGATTGCAGTTTCGGGTCGGGATTGTCGCTCCTCCGGGATCGTTATCTGGGAACGGGCCGGGCTTGGTCAGTGGGTGGTGAGCAATGGCACTGGGCATCACTCATTTGCTTATTTTAGTACTATTATCATTATTGTTTTAGTATCATTATTATTTTAAGTTTTATTTTACTTCAATTATAAATTGTTCTTATCTGACCCTATGAATCTCCTTACCCTTGCCCCCCAATTCTCTCCCTTATCCCTTTGAGGGGGGGAGTGAGTGAGCAGCTGGGTTTGGCTGCAGCCAAGTGAAACCACCACAGAATGTAAACTACTGAGCTTAGGGAAGATTGTCATCACACAAGGGTGATCATACAGGACTCCTTACTCCAACCCCCAGAGCAACCCAAGGTTTTCCAACACACAGCACTAGTGTTAAGGTTACAACCAAACAACAGACCTCCCCCCAGTAGAGAGCAGAGTAATCAGGCACACAGCAGTCATGCATATTTTATGCTTTCTAGATCAAAATGAGCACAAACTTTAACTGAAACTATTTCACCCATTAAGGAAGAGCAAAACCAAGCACGCATTTTACAAATCCTACTGTGGCAACACACAGGCTTGCATTGGGTTTATTCCAGGGCAAAAGCCACACAAGGAAGAGCATTTGAGAAGACAATTAGGTCTCAGTAAAAGGAAAGGTAAAAGAAAAGACTATCTGGACCCTTGTCACCTAAATGACATTTTTAATAGCATTAAATCAAACTTGCTGTAGGTTTCATCCAGCTCTTATAATAACATGTAATACAACAACTAAACCTTCTGTTCATGCATTAAAAAAAAGTAATCTAATAACATCACAGCACTTCACGCCTCGCTTTGATGATACATAATTCCCAGCTCATTTGTTCCACTAAGGTTACAGTGAACTGTTTGGAAAGATGCTCTGAGCTGACAGTGATTCCACTGCACAAATTGACAATGTTGTACTTCAATGTGTAACACATACAACTCTGAAAAGCAGACGCAGAAGAAATACACACAGATCCCTTCAGTTCAATACACAGCAAATAGCCATATAAATGTAAAGTAGCAATTTTGTTCTATTTACTGGACAAATACACAGAAACCTTGGGACTGCAGGATTATTGGTGGATGTAGTAAAGAAACTGCTGGTTTTGCAGATTGTGTGGCCCTGTTCAGCCAAAAAGGAGGTAGCAAAGGGCAAATTGGAACTCTTGAGCATTGCTAGATCATCCACATGGCACTTACCATTCTCCTCTTTGGCAGAAATATCTGGATGGCCACATTAACAGCAATAACAACCACACTACTCTTTGGCACACCTCTCTTTTAATACATAACATTATACTGAAATACAGTCACTTTGTCACATTGCCCTTGCTCTTGTCTGAACTACTCAAGCATTTAGCTGCCAAGTTAAAAAAAAAGGTCAGAGACTCTCAATCTCTGGACACTTTTAGGGGTAACACTGGTTTACATTAGGTGCCAATGTGGCAGTTTATATTTGACAGCATATGTAAGCTATAAAAAAACCCCAAAAGGATCAGCATTTACAGAGTTAAGTTTTACATTTACTTTACCATAGTATTTAAATACAGCACTGATTTTACACTGACTTTTTTATATCAATGATTGCCATCACTAACCATCAAAGAAAGCTGGGGAGGGAGTTTTTACAAAGGCAGGTAGTGATAGAACACAGGGTAATGCCTTTAAACTGGAAGAGGGGAGATGGAGATGAGATGTGAGGAAGAAATTCTTTGCTGTGAGGGTGGTGAGACAGTGGCCCAGGTTGCCCAGAGAAGCTGTGGCTGCTCCTCCCTGGAAGTGTTCAAGGCCAGGCTGGATGAGGCTTTGAGCAACCTGATCTAGTGGAAGGTGTCCCTGCTGCTGGCAGGGGGGTTGGAACTGGATGAGCTTTAAGGTCCCTTCCAACCCAAACCATTCTATGATTATTTGTAATAAACAAGTATTAATATGAATAAAACAAAGGAAACTAGAATGTGACATGAACATCAGAAAAAAAGCCCCAAAACGTTGCAAGGGTAGAAATATCTCTCCCAAGGGACACAGTGAAATCTTCCATCCCTCGATTCCTTTAATATTAGGTTGGACAAACCCTGAGAAGACATTATGGCGAGGGCAGGGGAGGAGGGCAGGGGAATCTTGTAATGGACTGACATGATCTGTCTACATCAATCTTTTCTGTCTTTAATTGAGGTAATTCTGTGGTGATCCTGTAGGCAAGATTATGGATGTAAGCATATTGTTGGTACAGCAATTGACTCATAAATATTCAGCTCTGACATTTCTTATCAGCTAAGTATAAATTTCTGCCAGGCTGCTTCCCTGCAACATTTGGCAAACGAACCCATTTTGATCAGAAGGTAATTTATTGCACACTGGAGTTCAGTGGGTGTGAGCACTGAAAAAGAAAGATAAACAACCCACAGTTTGGGGAAATAACAGAAAGACCAACATATTTACAAACACAGAGGAAGATGACATCTCTAATGCAAACATTTGCAAGCAGGTTTTTTATAACTGCACAAATCACAAGGACTGATAAACCCAGGGGCCAACGCTCTCGACAACAGGAACGCAGAGACAGGCAGCCTCCTAATCCCACAGGCAGGTGGCTACCCTGGTAAAGTGAGTTTTGAAAATACTGAGCAAGCATTCTTCAGCTGAGAGAGGTTTAGGCTGTCTGCAATGCAAGCCAATGCAGACTGAAACTAGCTCACCTGAGCAGTGGTAGCTATGCAGTTACAACTGTAAAAGGAACACAAGAAGCTGAAGTTCCTTAGGGAACTGGCCCAGGGTGGCTACAGCTGATTTAACACCAACTTTGACTGAAGCATAAACATGTTTGTATAAGTTTAGCTTTTAAGATGCACTCATAAACTAAGAATCTCAGCCTAGGCTGATTTTCAGAGTGCCACATCAACTAGAAGAAGCAGCCAGTGGGCAAGAGAGACCTCAGAACTTTGAAAAAGAGTGTCAGCAGATGGAAGCTCTGGCTATGCCAGCCATTTTTTATGCTACCTTTGAGTCATTTGGGTTTTTTTTTCTCTATACTTTGGGTTCTTCTGGATAAAATATATTCCCACTTCTAACACAACTGCTTTTAGAGGCTAATTTTTCCCAGTGAGCGCTCTGCGAGTGGAAAGCGTTGTGTTGCTGTTAAGTGCACAGCGGTAGTTAATTCAAACTTACTTGCTGTGAGGAAAAATTAAACTTGCATAAACGTTGCTACAGAGCTTTACAGTTCACAAACACACAGGAGCTTTGAAGACAAAATCACTTATAAAACTCTGTGGAAGACAGCAGACTGTTCAAGCAATGGTCTTCAGATAATGCAACTAACTGGTGCTATGGCCTCATCATAAATTTCCCAGGAGACAAATACACTTCCTATTGACCCTTGCTAAATCTTTAAACAAACATCTTTGCAATCTTTTCCAGCCATCTTCAGAGAAACTCATTCCTTTTACTATTGCACCAACTAAACTGAGTATAACCAAAGGCAAAATGTGTTCAACGAGACCAAAGGAATAACAGGGCAAAAGACAGACGAGCCCGAAGCGGGGCCCAGAAAGCATTAGTTAAGCCTACAGGTTCAGCATGAGCAATTGTGGTTTATATGAACAGCCTAGAATTTAATAAAAGGTAAGGCAAGAAGCAGCATTTTTATTTACATTTCAGGTTTTTAAATATCTAAAGAGAAAGGAGGCTCCAAAGACCACTTAAAGGTTTCTCCCCATTTGCCCCTATTAAGCTAAGAAAGAAAACCAAACAGTAAAACAACTGAGATGCATTAAGATACCAGGACATGAAATCACCAAAAATGTCTTTAGACACCAGAGAATCCTGCAGAGAGGACTCCCACTGGCAGTATTTTATTTGATGAGAATCTAAATCAAGACATAGGTCTCTAACAGGCTGTAACCCAGATCCAAAAGGCATTCAATTCAAAAGACTAAGGGCTTTTCTTTAATTCCAATAAAACTACCTTTGACTGTTACTGGAGAAAAGCTTATAAGCAGAGTTGACTTGACTATTTTTCACAATATAAGTACCACTAGAGGAGGAGAAGACAAGGCCGAGTTACTTTCACTACCAGAGCAGGTACGACAAAACCAGGATGAAAAGCAGAGTCAAATCTTTGAAAGAAGCAACTTTTTTTCCCATTGATTTTCCCATTACCTTGTTTTTCTGAGCCAACTGTTGCTATCAACCTACACATCCCAACACCTCTCTCAGCAGCAGCCACTGCCACTTTCACCCAGGTCTAACACTGACATAAAACCAAGTGAGCACCCATACTGCATTTTGTCTACACCTAAAATTAGGGCTAGGTAGAAGCAGAAGAAAAATACAGACAGAACTGCTCATTTAAAGGAAAAAAGTTGAAGAAAGCAGGTGGGAGGAGGAGTAAAGAAGGACAGCAAGAAGAAAACAGACTTGAAACCCTAAGCTTTGCCTTTTGGAGTACTTAAGCAGTGAGTTTCAGGTTCACTCTCACTGAAGGGAGTATTTAACTTCCAGCTGAGCCTAAAGAGAGCCAGGATTTCTGGTTCTCTCACAATTTCGTATATGCACCTTTTTCATACAAAATATAAACTTCCCTTTGACCATTTCAAGACAAGCTTATGAATTTAAGGTTAAAACAATGCAACATGACATAGAAAATGCCCATTCACCAGGGCTGACATACCAGGTCTGCCAGAAGAGAAATTCCAGGGCTGCGTGCCTTCCTGTAATGCCAAGCAGGCACCAGATAGCCATTTAAAATGGGATTATGCATCACAGCAGCTGTGCAAAACAGCCACAACACATTAGCAAATTCTCAGCATCTAAAAGAGAGACAAGAATTCAGGGATAGCACTCCTTCCACTTCAGTAACATCACCATAAAATTGCCTGTCCCAGGAGGGAGAGCACCTCAGGGTACTCACAGGATCAAGAGAAAGGGAAATTTGATTAGCAGAATATACTGAGACAGACACACACTAGCTATCTGCAAAACATAAAAATAGTAACGAAATACCATACCTCAAATACTGTCCAGCACTTTGCTAAATGAGAGCTGCTAGGTGATCAAGTTGAAGCAGATTAGCAATCCTTCCAGGGGCTTAACTTCAGCAGCTAACAGAGCTCATGACTCCCCAGCTCTCCAGCTGAAGGAAGCAGAGAAATGCAAATGAGCAAAGCACGAGAAGCAGGTGTAGACAATATGAGGTAATTATCAGACATGGCTAGAGAAGGCAAATTCTCATTTTCACCTGCTTTAGGGATAGCTAGTCACCTGCTGCTGGGAGAGGGAGCTTTATTCTTTACACCTGAGGGCTGAATATAACCTCCCCCACCCCAGCTGCACTCTGCACCTTGGATTTGTCTCCTCCCGGTCTCCACAAGAGATGTGCTATGTTATTTGCTTTTTTAAAAATTCTTTTTTCTGATATTGATTAGAGAGTATTTGTGCATTTGTCTTTCCAGAGCCCCTAGAGGAGAGCTTCTTGCAATTTAAATATATATTACTTTTGCTTTTAATGATTTTTTTGGTGAGATACATGTTTTCTTCTGCAGTCTCTTTCTCTATTATACTGCTCTGCTTTCTAACCAATATTTCTAAACAGGGTGTGAGATGGTTTTTACTTGCCTTATGCAAATTGCACGTTCCAACTTGAGCTGAAGACATCACTTGCCAAGGAAAGCAGTGCCATGAGGTCAGCGTTCTTACAGAGCACTGTAAAGAAGAAAGATAAATTAAACTCAAAGAAAAATCAAGGAACTGATAGTTATTCTCACTGAGAGAACTTAAAAAGCTGACCAAACAGAGCAGAATAAAACTGTACCCATAAGAATTGTACAAATGTTTCTGAGGCCTCATTAAGTGTTAGCCACTTCAATAAAAGCTGTGAAAGGCAGTTGAGACACAGATTTTATGGACCAAATTTCCATGGTATTAGGCTGCTTTCAAGGATAAAGTCCCCACACTTGCAGTTAAATCACAGTTTTATTTCATGTGAATATTGCCAAGGCCACTGGGTTCAAAGGATGGTACACAGCACCTCTGCACAGTGACCAACCTGCTCCTTTTCCGGATGAAGCTGCAGAAGAACTGAGATTGAGATGTACATTCAGATTCTCCATGGGTTTATATTCTGGATAAACATTTACATCTCTGTAAAGAGGCTATAAAAATCTACTGGATTCGGTGGAGAGGCAGTTGACTACCTGTAGCACCCAGGAATAGGAAATGGAGCTGCTGCATACCTCAGCCAGGCATTTGTTGATGCCCTGTGGGCAATCTAGGTTTTCTAGCATCACAGAGAGCATAACCAACTCCTAGGTTCCTCACCTGAAAGACTGTGTAAGACACCACTCCAAGGCAGGAGCTCACCTGAAGGATGTGTAAGACACCACTCCAAGGCAGGAGCTCACCTGAAGGACTGTGTAAGACACCACTCCAAGGCAGGAGCACGACAGCTGGCTGCCTCTTCCCCTGTGCCCTCAGGCAGTGCCAAGGTAGAGCAGCATAAAACATCCCATCCTTGGTTTTGAAAGAGTCCCACTGCCTTTTCAGAGCAGAAAATCTCCATTTACAATGCCTGCAGGAACTCAGCGGGACCCACTTTGGTGGTGGTGGTGGCCATGATGAACCACACCAGCTCCCCAGCAGCTGCCTGTCACAGGGGTGAGGAATCACTAAGGCTGCCAGACAGCAGTTGCTGCTGGTTTAGGCCACACGATGTTTCCCCCACTGCGTGTCAGGGTCAGTGAGCATCGACCGAGTCCTGAACTCACCATCAGATGGAAATATTTGTGTTTTATCATATCTTGATTCTGTGAGCAGTAGCTGCTCTTATTTCCCAACTCATGCTCAAGTCCAGACTCAGTAAAGTTACCCATTTCTTGCCTGTTTGAGGGGAAAACTGTGGTCTCCCTATTCCTGCT
>NW_010340482.1:102962-119573 GCF_000700745.2 Antrostomus carolinensis
TGATGTCGGCAGCCTCACTGCTGAGCTGCGAGTCATTTTGCATCTTCTCAGCACAACTCCCAGGTTTCTAAAAAGTGCAGCCCATTGCTCATCTTTTCTCCCGTCCCTCTAAAAGCATAATTCACTTCTGCATCTCTCAGCTAAGATTTATGAATAAAACAGCGTTATGAACACATGACTTAGTTTCACCTATGACTCATGTCAAAAGCCTCTCAAGTGGAGTGGCCCAATTAGCAGGCACCTGTGCAGTTTCCTATGGCTCACATTTAAAGACATCTTTTAGGTATTTTTTAAAAGTATGGTTGCAATATCTTCGAAGCAGCATCTTACTGTAAGGTTGAAACACGGCAGTTTTTCCTTTGAGACTGTTTTTCTGTCCTCCTTGAAGTACGATGTCTTCTGCCTCCTCTAAGCACTCTCACGTGTTCCTCCTGAATGTGGATTTTGTCCAACAGCTCTGAGAAACTCACGCAACTTGATGAAAAAGCTAGAACAACCATTTGTGTTGGAAAAACCTAGAGTTTAAATATGAGCTTTCAAGCAGTGTCCCCTCAGAGTCGGTGGGTAAAGCAGACACGTTAATCCTGATGCACAATTTACAACACCTGTGTCACACCTGCCCCCAGAGCAGGAGGTCCTCAAGGCCACTGTGGTGTGTACACAGTCCTTTCATTGGTCATTAAAATTCTTCACATTCAGGTATTTTTCTTCCTATGTAGTACATTTACTAATTCCTAGAGATTTCACACTTACTTAAGTCTTTCGGGATTTGATTATTCTCTTCCTGCAAAAAAGAGGAGAAATCACACTTTAATCAGGTCCAGTGGGTAGCACTGGAGAAGAAAACTGTGCTTGCACAACAGCAAGTAGGTTACAATGCTGCTGTGGATCCCTCCAAGCTCTTGTTCTTGCACTTTCACAAGAGCTGCACTGGAGATAGTGTTCACTGTTCAGGTGAACTAGCTGCTAAAATACACCCAAAAAGCTGTCTTCAAAAAAAGTCTCTCTCTCAGGAACTGTAGTGCCTACACTCTCACTCACTGCTCTTCCCATTCAGAAAGATCCAGAAATCTCCATTTAGTTTTTAATCTTTAACTGCACATCCAGAGCTGAACACCTTGGGGCTGACAAAAAACCCCTGGACTAGCTATTGTAACACATCACTTCTCACATGTTTGAAATCTAACGTCTCCTCAAGATGGCAAAAACAATTGCACATTTTTAGTACCACGATACATTGTTAAGACAACCTTATTTAATATGAGATAGACTTTTTTATTATTAATAGTGTCTGAATCCCTCACTTGGCTTTGATGTGAAGAACCCATAAATTATGCTAAAGCCACGAGCTGTAACAAATGCTCAGATTTATCAGTCTTCATAACCTTCATCAGCCTCAACCTCTATGCTCTGTGAATCAGGGTATGTCCACACGCACTGGAGCCTGTAAGGTGAAGCTTTACGTTAGGTGGTTCAGGTGCACAGGGCAGGCTGTAAAATGCTCCTGAGAAGCAAAGTCATCCCAGGCAGAATTCCTTGCAGCCACAGTCAGCTGTCCTGGTTAGCTCTGTGGGACAGGATTTTGCAGTGCAGATGTACTGGCAGTTTCAGGTGAAAATGCTTCCATGTACTGGGCCCAGGCTTTCTCTGGGCTCCGTCACCTGCTGACTGTTCTGTGCATGCTCTCTTTTTCCACACACACCAGCACTGTCCCTGGCTGGATACTCCTCAGCACTTCTGTCAACTCCCCGCCTCTTCATCTGCTCCTTCTCTGCACGCTGCCGAGAGCTTTGATTACAGTGTGCCTCTCTCTTTGCAGGTGGCACTGCCATAGTAAGTGGGTTCCATGTAGAAAGTCACATCTCCACATGTTAATATCTTCATCCTTAGTGCCTTAACTCAGAAAAGATTTTTTTGTTTTCCCAGTTAATGAATGGGAAGAGGCATGAGCTGAAATCTGTAATGTAGGAAATACTGATCTAGAGTCTCATAACGTGCTACTGCCTGTCCTTTGCCACATGGACCAGAGAATTATTTAGTAATCTGTCTGAACTTTTCTGATTAGTCTTTCATACACCACCACAACTCAACTCCTCCTCATTTTGACCCTCTATACAAAGATCTAGGACATTTAGAGACATACAATTATAAATACAGTCGCCCCATCTTGACCTGAGCAGAAATTCCTTGAAGGGCAAGCACTGAGCAGAACTGATTGCTCTCATCAGTCACACATCCCCGTTACTGCAGTGCTGTGCAGGGCAGGCTGCTCTGTTCCAGCCTTCTGTACCCCAGCTGAACATCACCCTTCCTAGCAGATGTCTTTGTAGGGAATACCTTTTCAATATTTAAAGTCACAGGTGTAATGGATCCTGCCCATAGATAAGAAGAGTTGGGGAAGGAGATGCTATTCTGTGGTCTTTAATAGCCTTGTTTTTACTACTAGCTACTCTGAGCTTTGAATTACTTACGTACAACCCAAAATAATTTAAGTAATGTGCAGTTAAAAGTAAACTGCTCTAATCACTTTGGGAGAGTGACCAAAAAAAATAATCCACATAAATGTATTTATTTTTGTTTCATGAGCCAACACTCAGCGCAGTTAAAATGTTAAAGCCAGGTATGAAACTTTTGAAAAAGATTATTCTTAAAGGATTATATTCTGTACTTATACTTATCAACCTTGAAAAATAAGATATCGATATGAGGTTATTTCCTGTCTGCCCACAAAATCTCACATTGTAGAAAAATTGTTAATTCATCTTTGTTCAAGACATCCCTCCCCCTCTTTCAGTTATCCCCAGAACTCCCCAGGAGGGAAATAACACTTCAGTTCTGTCTTTTTAACTTGCCTGATTTACATAAATGTAATGATATTTAAGTGCCTTTGGCTGCACTTTCCTTTTTCTGTTTCTTTACTCCCAAACTCTCAAGGCAGATGAAGTAACAGTTGGCAGAGTCTTGCTCATGACAGCGTTGCCTGTGCTGTTCTCGAGTCACGCCACTATGGTTGCAGCTGGCTGAGCGGCTCTCCAGTCCTCCCAGGAATTCCAGTTTTCCTTTGGGAAGTCACTTCTGACTAAGTGTGCTCCCCAAACAGGGGAAAAGAGCTCCTCCTTGGAGTCACAGGGTTATCCCAAGAGCAAAAGCTGGAGGAAAGCAGAAAGGTGCAGCAGATCAGGCCAGTTCTGGTTCAAGCCTGACTTCTCCCCTTGAATAAGTGATGGGGACAGGTCCTGTGAGCCTCTCACCTGCACCATCCACACCAGGTATGAGAAGACACAGACATCACTCTGCCCAACAAGGCTGGGGAAGAGAAAAATTACAACAAAACTTGATAAAAAAATAACAGGACTGAAGAGATGCAGAAGAAGATAGATTTGGATTTGGGGACTGAATTTATAGGCTAGGGATGGGCAGATGTGGAGTTGAAGAGTTCTTGCAGATGGGATGAAGGGAATCTCAGTAAATACATGTGATCTTCAGCTGTGATGATCTCTCTCACTTACAAAGGGTAAAGTGTGGGGTGGTCACCCCAAATCATGTCTTTTGGGGACGGGGACATATTTCAATATTCAGAGTCATCAGCTGATATTTGACCTTCCTTGCTATTCAGCTTTGGTTTCTGTTCCTATTTGGCACACTTTCCATTTTCTTTTCTCTTGGTACACAAAGGAAATGGAAGTACAGGAAACAGCAGTAACTGTTTTTCTTCACTGCTTCCCTGATGGTCCATGTGGGGAAGGAAAAAGCAGAAACCAGTTCTCTCTGTTGCTCCCAATGTTGTGCCAGCAGTCACACATCTGCTACACAATTTCTGCTCTGTCTTTCTAAAAAGGGTCTGGAGTCCTCACCGTGCACACAGGCAGAAGACATGGATAACTACCCCCATCTCACGAGCCCTTGTGATCGTCTCTGAAGGGATGGATTCCAAATGAGCATGTGGATTTTTAAACTGTTTAAAGTGCCATGCAAAATACCCTCTAAAGTACCTAAAAACTATTTGAATCCATGCTGTCATCATTTCCTTTTGGCTAGGACAGTCACATGCCACCTTCTGCACTGATGCCTGGCACAGAGTTGAGAGCTTCTGCTGTCACCATGATAAAGCACAACTCTCTTCCCATGATGAAAATCCAAGAAAACTGTATCCAGGAATGCTAGAACTATTGAACTTTTTGCTTCACACAGAATAGGTCTAAGAAGTGCAAGCTTGCAGCAGGCCTTATCCAGGATTTTCTCAAACAATACCATGAAAACAGAAAAGCCACCAGAACCAGTTATGTTCCCATAATGATCCCCTATCACCAGTTGCAGTGTAAACCCCATCTGTTGCTCTTACTAACCCCCCCTTATTTCTTTAACCTGGATTCACCAAGAAACATCTAGCATTTTGCCAAAAGCATACAATGTCCTTTGTGTAAAATTAAAAATAAAAATTCACTGTTGTTTTCAAAAAACTCATAAAAATGCTACCTTCTAACAGAAGCTGACAGTCTTCCATGTAAAAACTAATAAAGATAAAGACTAATATATTCCCTTTATGGGTCATGATATCATCTAAAAATTTGTAAGGACTGGATTGCTTTGTGTGATCACATGTAACCAATAAAAATCATTTGAAAGGCACATCCATCTCTCTCAGAAGTTTAACTGGAACAAGACCCTGCAGAGTATTTACTACACCACCATTTTGGCCATTGTGGATTTACTATTTGGTTTAGAACAGATCACTGTGGACACACAGAAGATTCTTCTCTTTTTCTATTTTAGAAGGAAGAAGTCTGACACCAAGGTAGAGCTGGTACTAATGAAGTCAGAATAATCTTGTAAGTAACCCCATATATTAGGGTGTGACCTTAAAACCATGACAAAGGCACAGCCAAAACCATCAGAGTCATACTGTGTGCTAGAGAAGGGAGTGCTCCTTGGCACACAGAAAACAGGTTCCAAAGGGTCTATCTACATCATCCAACATATGGGGACTGTAAATCTCCCTACACACCCACCAGCACGGCATGATCTGCTGATTGTCTCTTCCACTAGTGAAAAGATGCAACCCTTTGGTTCAAGGATCTTTGTACTGCTGTACGTTCCTAGGTCAAGGTGAATCAGTAATTAAACCTTGTGTTAGGAAAAATGTTGGTTTGTTTTGGTCTGATTTGTTTGCTTCTCTTAAAAATATGGTACTCTTAACAGACAGGAACTACATGCACGTCCTAGGTTATCCCTGGATCACCCACACTGTAATCTCCACAGCTTTAATTTTAAAATAGAAGCATTTTCTCCATTCATGTCTCATAAATGAAGCCCCTTCTTGTAACAGCAGACAGCAAGGTGCTGCCTGGGTACAGATTCTACCAATCCCTGTAAGTACATGAGCAATTTAATGTCCAGAAGCATAACAAGGTCTAGACAGAGCTGCCAATCGTACCCTGAATATCAATACCAAACCTTCGCCCACCTCAGACTTCCTCGCACCTTCTTTTGAGAATTAATACAAGCCAGCTTCATGCCTTTCAAGCAACCATAAAACCTCCAGCAGCCCATTTGGCTTTCAAAACCATTGCACAGCTTCCTTAGCGCAGCACGCTGTGAGGACCACATTGTCCAGTCCCACACCAATCTCCTTTTCTATGGAGAGAAGGGTGTCTGGCCTAAGAGAACAGTTAAGCACATGTGGATCGTAAGAGTAGAAAGATAGAGAAAGAGGCTGGATCTCTGTTGACCACATAGTTCTGCCCCAAATGTACTTCCACCACCTCAAACAAAAAAAAAGAATGAGAAATGCTCTGAAACTGTACAAATAAATAAATAAATGAAAAATCCATCTAGTTATTATTCCAGGATCTGGCTAAATTCCAATACCCCAGTATTTTCATTTAAAGAGTTGTTTCTCTGTCATTTCCAATCTCCATTTTTTAAGCAGCTGTAGTGGAACATGGCAGAAATGGATGCTCATCCTTAAGGATGGGGAGTGAATTGAGTTTAGTGAGAAAATCTTTAAATCCCCGTGGGATGAATGTTATCATAGAATTGGAAGACACAAAGATATTTTTCCACCACTTCTGTTTTGTAATTAGGGAGAAGGCTTTTTTATTTCCCTTTATTTCATTTTCAGAGCAGTATCGTAATAAAAATCTTCCCCTGTCGCTTTTGTTCCTGTTACTGCAGCATCACACAAGCCCAGCAGGACAAACTGTTCTTGTGAAAAACTGATTTATTCTCACATCTCTGACAATCTAAGGTGGAAGGATTAAGTGATGATCCTCTGATCTTCCTGTTCCCTTGTCTCCATGCTTACACTTTGCTCTTGTTCGGTTGCTGACCAGTCTTCAAATATATTGCTTGAATGGCCCCATTCCATTAGGGAACTGACATCACTCGCTTTAGAATGTTATTAATATCAGTCCTTGAAAGCATTTAACCAATGACAATCTAACATTAGCTTACAATGGGATTTAAAGATACGACGGTTCATTAATTTATGGTTTAACGCTGGCTTCTTCCAACCTGTTGTCCTTTCTCATTATAAACAGCAAAAAAAACAAGTCATAAAGTTCACAGTATCCTGCATAAAATGCTGAATAATGGCTTCATTTATTTATTTATTGATATGATTTAAATGTACAAATCCCATCCCTGTTTTGTTGTTAAGTCAGTTGTTAAAGAATAACTGCTGTACTTCTGGCAGGTACTATTTTTGCTTCATTTTTCCTTTTTTTTACCATTTTTGTTCCTGCACAGGCAATTTACATATTATATTTTCCTCTCCCATAAAATCTCAGTAAAATATGAGATACATAATGTACATTTCAATCAAGCTGAACTGAATAAATGGAATAATATTATTTAAACCTTTTGAGAGGATATTCCTGAGAAGGAGGATAGGTTAGCAGGTACAACTGATTTCAGAAATGCAGACAGAACCATGTTCAGTTCTGTCAGAACCCTAGTTCTATGCAAAATTAGATCAGTGTAATTGAGTTTTAACTGTTCAAGGAAAACAGGAGGAACAAAAATATGTCAAAACATCTTGTTTGGAAATCAGAATAAAATATTTCATATCTTCATTTCATGATCTGAACTTTCCAGTGTGCTTCCTGGCAAGCAGGAAAGCAGCTGTGCTGAAAAGGTCCTGGGAGCCTTGGTGGACACTATGCTTATCAGTGTGCTCTGCCAGCAAAGAAAGCCAACAGCATGTGTTAACAGGAGAACAGACAGAAGATCAAGGCAAGTGATTATCTGCCTCTGCTACGTACATGTTGGACCACAGCTACAGTGCTGTGTCTAGTTTTGGTTGCCAGGAAAGATGAGCAAGTTCAGCAGAAGGCCATCAAGATGATTGGGGGCCGCTTGTCTTGTGAGGAGAGGCTGAGGGAGCTGGGCTTGTTCAGCTGGAGAAGAGGTGGCTTCAGGGGATCTAGCAGCAGCCTGCCTGCACCTGCAGGAGGTTATCACACAATGGTAGGGGTTGGAAGGGACCTCTGGAGATCATCTAGACCAACTGCCTTGCCAAGGTTATGGGAAAGACAGCCAGGCTCTTCAGAGCGCTGCATGCTGGGACGACAATGGGCACAAGATGGAACAAGAGAAGTTCAGACTGGATATAAGGAAAAACCTTTCTCCATGAGGGCAGTCAAGCAGCAGAACAGACTGTCCAGAGAGGCTGTGCTGCCTTCACCTTTGAGGTTTTCAAGACACAGTTGAGCATCCCTGTCCAACCCCATAACCGACCCTGACCTGAGGAGGATGGACCTCCTGTGCTCCCTTCCAATCTGAATTGTCTTGTCATGCTATAAACATAACTGACTTCTGTTCCCAAATCCTATTATACACACTGCACTGATGAGACTCTGGGGAAGCAAAGCTTGGCACTAAGAATAAATTTCTCCGATAAATCAGTAAGATAATATGATGTTCCAAGATCAGAAAAAGGATGGATCTATCCCTGACTATAAAGTGTCATTTCTCTTATTTTCTTCATTAAGTTTTGCACATAATTGCTCTATTAAAGCTTCAGGGATCAAAACTCTCTACTTTTTCCAATTTTGCAGCATTTGAATTCCAGGGTTAATATTCTTATATGATAAAAGGTAACAAGGGACGCCAGAGATTATTGTATGGCCTGAATTTAACCCCATGCCAGCTGAGATATTAGTATGTTAACATAAACATTAGCAATGAGAGCCATAGGCTCAGAGACAGAACACGATCCCTGAATTAAGATGCTTACTTAAACATAGCCAAGATTTTTTTAACCTGCTATTAAAGCATAAAACAGACAAACAAAAAAAATCAATGTTACTTATAAATACATTTTCAACATATTTTGTGTTTAAATAAGCCCCTAAACTGATGTTAATCACTCCTGAGAAAACTAACTAAAGGCAACATTTTGACTGGAGGAATTATGTTTATTTAGCAAGATTTAGATGTGGGAAAAAAAATGTGAATGATGACATGGAATATTTGTGTATCTCTGTACCAGTCATAAAGGGTCAACTCGGCTCAAACCTTAAGTTGCTCCACAAGAGATCAATAACATGCACTGCTTAATGGAAATGCTTTTTTTTTTTTTTTTTCTGATAAAAAGAAGCAGAATATGTTTGTGGGCAACTTGAGGCAATTTCAGGTCTGGCAGTGCCTTAGCAAGAATGGACTCTAATACAGGTTTCATTGCCTTTATTACTATTTTTCTTGCTGTTTATTGTCTCCTGTTCTGATTGAAATACACAGCTGTAATGAATAATTTATAGCATTACACATTTACTCTTCCAGAAAATGCAAATCATAACTGTGTCTATATCAGTGATAAAATGGGTAAGCAGATACACTAAAAAGAGATATATAGCAACTGCTTACCGAGCTTCACCAAAATTATCAGCCATCCATCCTTCATAACTGTCCTGCACTGCTCATCACAGACCACTAATGCTCGAAGAGCCACAGAGCTGTTCAGATCCATCATCCATCACTGGGGATGCTGTGACCATAGACTTTAAAGTCTGTGAACACAGCAAAGGCGAGACTGTAAAAGAGGAAATTTTTACTTTTTTTTTTTTAGTAAAGGCCTGTCTGTACAGAGCAGCCTGAGAAGAGAGATAACAACTGATGTACTAAGGAACAAACTATCTTCTCTTCCCCCTTAACAGCTGCTGTGGATGACTCTGAAAGCTATTTTCTCTGTGAAAGAGACAACCACAGAAGAATAAGAAGGAAAAAAAAAACCCAAAAAACAAACTTCTGTTTGCCAAAATATATAGGATGCCCAAAGGCAGACAGGCACAAAAACCATGAAAAACCTAGTCACTGAGAAGCAGAGTCAGGTCTGTTGTGATCCACCATTGCTAGGCTTCCCAACAGCTTGATAAGACAACCAACATACACCGCAGTCTACAATAAGAGAACAACACATTATCAGATATTGTTATTTGGTAAGTGCTGTCCCTTTTATCTATC
This sequence comes from Antrostomus carolinensis, assembly GCF_000700745.2. Taxonomy (NCBI): domain Eukaryota; kingdom Metazoa; phylum Chordata; class Aves; order Caprimulgiformes; family Caprimulgidae; genus Antrostomus; species Antrostomus carolinensis. Next base: position 112,425 of record NW_010340482.1, read on the forward strand.
TAGGAACCATTTTAATTGACCCTTCTCAATCTCTTATGGGTTTGTAATATTCTCAAGTGTTTGGTGCAAGCCAAGGTCCAAAGACATTTTTTATAATGCTCTTACACGAGCTTCATATTAAACTGCTTCCCTTATGTGTTAGAATGAGGCTGAAAGTTCTCGACAATCTGACAGCCCCATAAAACTTTTTAGTATCCTAGGAATGAAGTTCATTTTTATCTGGAAATTAGGTTAAGGTAGGCTACTGCCAGTCACTTACTGTGATGCAAGTCATGATGACACACCAGCATTCATACTCAGCAGCCCCTTGAAGCAGTGAAACTGAATTTGACTTTTCCTGCTTCCATGAATAATATTTTTTCCTGTCTCCTAGCCTTCTTACACAAAATTCCTTCAGATTCCAAACATTTCCAGGTGTCACGCACAGCCCAAGTCTGTCACAATGGTTACTGATCCAGTAACTAGCATTTGATATTTACGAATATACAACCTCAGTATTCATCTCCCATCAGACACTAGAAGTCTAATATGTTTTTTTTTAAGGAGAAGTATTTTTTGAACTTGAAACTAATTACTGATTGAACAGTAGAAGGGAAATGCTCGAGTAAATTGATCATTTTTAATCAGATGCAGGCTAGAGAAATATGGATTATTCAAGCTTAGTTGATGTTTACATTGAAACCAAAATGCAAGGTTTGTTACATGTCTAGAGTCAAAAAGGTTCATCACTGAAAAAACGCTGTTACAAGCAGCATTAGCAGGGCTTGTTCAATGAATATTCGATTAATTCCTCCCTGTAAAAGCCAATCCAGAGTACTTGAAATAGAAAATTAAAGCTTGCTTACTTTATCTTGCTGACGCAGATCTGATCAGAGTGGTACTGATTCAGCCACTACTACCAATCTAATTTTGTGCACATAAAACGTCAACAAAAAAGAAATATTAACGTAATAATTCATTTTTTTAAATGGCAAAGAATACTTTGCATTTTAATAGTACCTCCTGTTCAAGAAGTACTTAGCATTGGCAAAGACAAATATATTAAATCTGGTATCTTCTCTGTGGGTTAGGTACCATGCAAGGAGGAATGCTAAAGAAAACTTACGGGCTTGTTAAAGGTTATTTAAGGTGTCTGTAGCAGAGTAAGGAACAGCACTCACACATTCTGATTCCCCATCCTGTGCTTCTCATACCAGGTCATTGTGACTGAAATTCTGTGATCTCTGCTTCTCTGCAATCTGGAAAACATTCAATGCAAAATTCTCTGCTTCACAGAAAGAAGGTGCAATTCTTAGCTTCACAGAAAAATGGCCACTGGGATGTTCCAGTAGAAAAGTCAACATGGTTTAGCCATCTGCCTCCACCCTACCAACTACCATAAGAGCGAGCAGCGAGGTCTATGACTTTTCTGCTGGCTTCCCACAATGAGAAGTTCAGATTGCCCCTGCCCTCAAATGCAGTGAATTACTGACCACATACTCCCTAACGCCCCATAAGTTACTTGAATGAATGATTAAATGAGAAAAATGTAGTCACTCATTTATGATGTTATTTAAGTGACTGGAGAAGCAAAAGTGAAAAAAAAAATCAGAGGAGAAAGTAAAGAGTGAATAAAGGGAGTATGAAGAGGATTTAGGAGTTCAAGTTTCTTTTCATCTGGGATTCTTACACAAGCAGCATCGATTTAAATGTTCTTAGATCCTTTTTTGTTAACAAATCTACATGCAAGATGCAGAGTTAAAGTAATTCTTTTCCAACCTGGGGATCACACTAATAGTGACTTGCTATCCACACAGTAGTCCATGATTTCTTTGTCACCCCGGGATGGAACATTAGTCTTCAAATGCCCAGTACCACTTGTCCACTTTCAGGACTATTATACTTCTGAAACTATTTTTACAAGAGGAGAAGTGAACAGTCTGCCAGCCAGGACAACCAGGTACCACAGCAAAACCCAGAACTGCATGGTCAGGTGTAGATGAAAATCTTGAAGCAGATGCCTTAAGGAAAACAGAAAAGACAGATAATTTTAAAAGCAATGCTTGGTGATTTTTATGCTGCATTTATACAACTGTGAAAATACATAATGTGATAGCAAAGTATATTTACTGTCATTAAAATTCTTCCTTAAAGTGCAGAAACTGCTAAAAAGATACTGTATTCATGCAACAAATAAAGCAAGAAAATCTGCGAGCTCTTCTGCTTCACACAAAGCAGACAAAGGAGAAAAAGAGCCAAGAAATAAAAAAGATGATGGAGAAAGGAAAAGGACTGACTGAAAAGGCTTTAGAAGAGGAAAAAAGTGGAAGTAGTTTGAGAAAGCAACATCAAAGAAGAGGAACAGTAACTTTTGGAATGAACCTTATCCACACATAATTTGTCTCAAGGAAGGTGCTGTGAAGTAGCTCAGTGAGGATGCTCAGTGAATAGCTGGGAGCTACTCTAGTTTTAGGGAGCAGGGGGGGGAATAAGAGCAAGGAGAGTCATTCAGACTTTTAGATCCTCAAGGACAGGCCTGAGTCAAGAGTTTAACCACCTTTTGAGTCCCAAATAGAATATCTCAAAACTTTCTGCTAGAAAGCACTAATCTGTAGAGCTCCCTGGACTTGTTAAATTAAAACTAAGCTACAGCAATTACCATTCCATTTCCCACTAATGAGTTAGAATAACAATTATGAATCACCAGGTTGGATATGGTTTACTCAACCGCTATTATCAATGAGGATATCAATTTCATAACCACACAGGAAACATAACACTAATTTCAAAAACCAATTACCACTTTTTATGTATAAAAATGAAATTAAAATATGAAAACATCAAAATAAAAATACAAAGATTAATTATTTAATATTTCTGGAACACTGGATGATTGTTTGCCTTTTTGTTGCAATTTAGAAAGATTACAAATATCAGACTGTCCCTCCTGATTGCTCACTTTTTAAATAATTATTTTAGTATAAATGATAAGTATGAAATTCCCATAAGTTGTCTGGTAATGAAATCTGATGACTGCAGCATAGGCCTGCATGAGATTTTCTAGACTATCAACTCATGTAGTATCTCATACAAGTGCAGATATTCAGTTTGCCTCTCTCTCTTACATGTTCTTAAACACAGAAAGAGGCTTTGCTTACCTCCTTCAACAGATCTTCACACTAATATTAGTGAGAAATATTGACACAAAGTAATGGTCTAATAATCAATGGCAAAAAGGGAAAAAATTAAGTATCCATGAACTATGCTTCCTGAAATATTTGAGAATCAGTTCATAAATGCTGATTAGTGGATCCTTGTATACTACTTACAAGAAAGACAGGGTCACAGAGAGGTTCAGTAACTTGCCTCTGCTTCCATGAACATTCATTTTCAAGGTGGGTCTACCTGGCTCTGGGTCCCCAGGTGTATTGGCTGTGAAGCACCTCATCTCTTGTATCCTTTTAATCATCTAAATATAATTAATGATGAAAAACTTTATCAAAATCTGAATTTGTTAAGAAAACAACAGCATCAGTGAGAAGAACTGAATACCTTCAAGTTTCAAATGTTCTGTGTATGTAGGTCATTGGTTGACCTGTAGAAGGCAGCGACAGCAGTTTAACATATATTACAGATTAGAATCATAGAATCATAGAACGGTTTGGGTTGGAAGGGACCTTAAAGCTCATCCAGTTCCAACCCCCCTGCCATCAGCAGGGACACCTTCCACTAGACCAGGTTGCTCAAAGCCTCATCCAACCTGGCCGAGAACACTTCCAGGGAGGAGCAGCCACAGCTTCTCTGGCCAACCTGTTCCAGTGTCTGACCACCCTCATTGATTCTCAATTTTAAAAATACAGTCTTTCTGTAATTCTTGATATAGCCCATGCATCAAATTGAGTTAGTCCTTGTCATAATTGCTGAAAGAAGCCAATGCAATGTTATTATCAAACACGCAAATGGGACCATTATCAAGGCTGAAAGCCAAGGTAAGTTTCATCTCTGGTAGTGAATAGTTTCTATACAGCTTTGAATTTATTAATTTATTCACTGATGATCATATTATCCTCTGATAAGCTAGGAATACACAGCTGAAAGTCAGAGACACTGTGCCTGCCAGAGTTGCCTCCCAGATGCCACGGGGAGCCTTCATGCAACTCACGGGCTGTTGGTATGGGGTGCAACAAGAAGGGACCCCCACAGGGAATGTGGATACATGAACTCATGGACACATGAACTCCTGAACTCTTCTCACCAATGTGTGCATCAGTGGATTGTAGCAATTGGCACAGGTCCACAGAGAGGCAGAGCAGCCACATCTCCAACAGGAGGGGTGAGGACATAGGGGAACCCAGATGCCCCAAGGACTGTAACCCACACAGCCCACATCCACCTAGCTGTTGCAGTGGATGGGCAGGGGACATTAGAACATTTAGGTTTAACTAATGAAGAGTATTTAGACAGCTGCAGATATTCATTAACATTTTTAAAGTACCTGATATTGTGTTGTATTGCTGATCTAGCTCTTGAGTGTGTAGTTCAATAATTGCCATTTAACTACATGTCATTAATAAATCAACAAACCACTTCCATCCTATTTGCTTTAAACTACTTGAAATGAGCAGCTCTTCCCTTTAACAAGCACATATAATATCATGCCACTGCAACACTGTGTCCCTTTGAAACCCATTTTGTGCTGCAGACAGGAACAGCTTTTTCACTGAATGTTCTGTTTCACTAGAATGTTTCTAGTAATTTTTATTTTTTTTTTACAAACTATGAAATAAAATTATGGAAAAGCTGTACCATGGAACTTTATGACATAATAACTTGATTAAAAGGTAAATTGAAACAAAGGCTTGATGACAACATTTTGGCATAAGTGTAATTCTTTTCTAAAAAACTCATCAAAAGGGAAGAAAACTTCAAAAGGATTTCATTCACCAGTGTGCAATTGGCTTGAAATACTTCACACTTTGACTTCAGTGAATAAAACTGCAGCAACTTCATTCGGCTGCTGGTGGTTTTATGATATGACTGAGGCAATCAAATTCAGCATTACTGCTTAGAAGAACCATGTCTCCTTCACTCTCAGTCACGTCCTCCTTTCTCTCACACTTGCCAGCACTGATCAGCTGATCCCCTGTTTGCAAAATAGATACATTCTGAAGAGGAAATCTGAACTTTTCCATTTTTTTTCTAATGAGTTTCACTCCCTGAAGCAGCTCATTGTGGGATACTGAGAGACTCAATAATGAGCCTGAATGTTCCTCAAGAGGCTTGTAGGAACTAATCTAGCTCTACCTCCAATTCTTAATTCTCTCTATTTCTCAAAGTTTGGGAAACTAACTTACTCAGTCCATTCCTACCTCAAATGTAGCAGCTGAAATAATATTTCCCTTGCTTCAGCAGATGTGGGCAGACTGCAGAGACTTGCTAAGTGATGCTTTTGTTAAGGCTGAGTTTCAGATTAAACTTAACTGCAGTTGTACATATCAAGATTTTAATGAATCGACATAAAATGTATTAAAATGTGTTAGTATAATTTAAACCGTAAATTCCAACTTACAATAATTGGATTGAAACTTGGGAATATTTAAGGGAAAATGTATGACTTCTGTAAATTAATGCTGTTTCCAATGATAACTCCTAAATTAAACCTTTGCCCCTGAGTTTTCATTTTGTTGCTCCTTCTTTCCATTGAAGAAGATGACAATCTTATTCCACAGATGACCCTAGCTCCACATGACAGCCAGATTCAAAGTCTCTGTTCCTACCTGTAAGGTGCCCGGTGACCATGCTAGTTGTTGCCATGTACCAGAGAAAGTCCAGGACCAACAGTCCCCACACAAGAAGAACTCAGGACCAAATGGAAATTTCACCTGTGCAGAAGTCAGAGGGTTTTCAGCAACCATCATAGGACTGTGCAACCACCTCCCAAAGAGCAGAAGACTCATCACAGAATTACTGTTTTCTGGTCAATCTGCCAGGCACAGATCTGTAGCCTTCCTTCTCTCAGGAAAACATCTTACAGGATGTACATTTAGAGAAATAGGCCAGCTTCCCTCTATATGCCCTGTGAGAACAGAAACAAATCACATGGATGATTTCCACCTCCCCCAGAAAGGATTAGAGAGAAACCTTTGTGCCTGCCAGTCCTGTTACCTACCTTAGCATGAAGGATTATTAGCTTTGGCTGGAGTATTAGCATCATGTCTAGAGCAGAACAGGTTATCATCCCTGTGAATTTTAGCTCTGGTCAAGGAAACATGCGTGGAATGATTCACCATGCTTTCAGGACGTCACTGAGCTGCAAAAAATAAATCTCAACAGAGTTAACTCAATGTGTAAGTCTCACACTATCTGGACATTTAGGGCTCAATTTCACCCTCATGAACAGTTTTCACTCATCTGATTAAAGGAGTATCTGGTTTTAGCTGCACTTAAGCCACACTTAAAAAGCATTTCAGGTTTAGTCAGTTACTTGATAACATAGAGGATTTTTCTCAGTTAAGCAGCCTATTCATAAAAAATCTGGTACCTAACAAAGCCTGAATTAATTTGTCTTTATGGAAGGCTATGCTTTTAAATTCAACCTTTAACCAGAAGATATAAATATGTCTTTCAAGAGCAGCTGAGAATTATTATCCACTGCCAACATTTGGAGAAGCTAAGGTGTGGATTCTGTAATGATTTTTTCAGTGTTATCTTTCAAGTCAGTGGAAAAGCAGAGACTCAACGATGGTGTCCTGAAATCCAGGAGCCTTATATCAGCTACTGTATTATACTGCTTCTCTGTTCTCCATGTGGTCTGCACCTTAGAGTAGAATAAGGAATAATGTACACAGTCACCTTGTCGTGGTCTAACAGGTTACCACAACTCACCTGAACACACTGTGTGTATTTACCCTTATTTTGCTCTCAGTATGAGAAAATCTGATTCCTTCATTGCTGACTAAACTAAATCAAATGTGCTTTACTTTTGCCATGGGCTAAGAGTGAACTCAAACAACGCTGCAAGTCAGGCACTATGCACTAACTTGGTAAACCACAATAACTTGGTTACCAGGGTAAACCCTTAATTTGATGAAGTAAATCTCACTTTGCTCAAGACCTAAAAAAACCTTATCAATCCACTGCCATTATTTATTTATATTTATATTTATATTT
>NW_010340483.1:0-22428 GCF_000700745.2 Antrostomus carolinensis
CCAAGGGCTAGCCCAGGGAAACTATCACAGCTTTGCATCCTAGGTTCCTTCTGTCTTTCAGAAATGCCCAGTGTCTGAACTGTCATCCACAGGAAAAAGAAAACACTTCAGGACAGGTTCACCAGCAGGCCAGCTACTTGTCAGCGTAAGAAAAAAGTCCTCATAGGTCAAGCTCAGTTCCAGTTTAACAATATAGCATACTCATTAGTCGATCCTCTTTTGAGCAAAACATCTACTTCATAATATGACATGGATTATGTGACATTTTAAGTGACAGTTGATTTAGAAACACAGCTGCTCAGCCAAATTTTATCTGCTGATGTTTGGCTACAACATTAATTTTATCTTTGCTTTGAACTGTTTATTACCAGTTGGTCATTAATCACAGCTAATGAATGACTGATACTCTGAAGGTTAATGCTTGAATGCGTTCTTCTAAAATTGGAAAAAATTTCTGTGTTGAAGCGTATTCCACTGCAATGCAAGACAGAAGCAAACAAGTGCTGCACTCCTGTTAGAAGGGTGCTGCTGATAATGTGTCTCACATACTCCAGATTTCAGCACTATTAGAATCTGTCGCTCATCTACATAACTGGCAATTATGTATGAGCAAAATACCTGGTTTTCAGATAGCAGGTTTTTTAAAAAAACACAACAGTCACATTTTCATCCCAAAGCATACAGAATACCAGCAGAAGAACTGTACTGTCAGTAAGATTCATTCCACCAGGGAAACTTAGTGTTATCCTGTGTATTTACGTCAAGAAATACCTGATTTGTGTTTCAGCACTACACAGCCTGGCATTAACTCTCCCCTTGCTACCCCGAATATTCCAAATACCCATTTATTAACAAATATCACTGCCCATAAAATATTCATGCTTCATAGCAGCAATAAGACATTACTCTGCACCAAATAAATGCAGTTAAACTGGCAGCTGAAGGCCTTCTTGCCCCCAGTGTAAGTTTTATTAAGATGTCTTGGTATACATACAGTGCTATTTGGTGACGTCATAGCTATGTGTCAAGCTCCTAACAAGGCAATTATATCAGGAGAGCGAGGTGGAAGAATTATCATGCTGCCTTATGAAGCTCCTATTTATAGAATGTCATGGTGAAGCCCATGTGCAGACTCTCCACGCTCTGGGATGCAGCAGTACTCCATCTTCCTTCTACTGACAGCACTACAACCTCCAGAGCTTCTGGAAGAATCTAACTGGTTCTCTCTCAGCTATGAGAATATAAAAATACAATGAAAAATAGCTTTAAGATCTGTTCTCATGCCATAGACTTGAAAAACAAAATTAAATTAGCATAGTATGTCAAAACTCATCACACACTCAACAAGAGGTAAACAAGGAACTTCAAAGATAAGCAAGCAGAATATCTTTAAATAGCTGAAAGGTGAGTGAAGTAAAGAGCTGCTGATTAAATATCTAGGTCATTAATAAAAGAAGGTTCTTGAATTAGTAATCTTCTTTCTGTCTGTGGGTTATTAAAACAGTTGCAATGCCATGCTAAATATGGAGGCAGTGCAACAGAGGATCAGCTCTGATTTGAGGCCCTCTCAACAGCGTGAGATACAGAGCAATACCTGCACTGATTCTGCTCTTGCTCACAGTAGTTTTATAGTGGTGCAGCTCTACTGCAGATTTACCTTGCTTTGGCTCTGAACCATTAAGTTACTCTCACAAATACAAATTAGAGATCTCCATCACTACAAAGTACCTTGCTCCAGTGAGGCTCTTGCTGTATACAGTTGACTACTGAGAGCAGACTGAGGTGTAGGATGGAGAGATGCCCTCATCTTAACTAAAGTGAACTTGGTTCCAGTTGTACTTCACAGAACCATGGATAAACTAACATTCGCCAAATCAGAAGGGAATTAAAAATTTTTTACCACTAAGAGAGTAATAAATATTTAAAATATGATATGGGTTATTATTCTTCTATTTATAGTATATAATCTTTCACAGCATGCATCTCCTCACCTCCATTAAACTAAGACAGCCAAAGACCTGGGAGCTGCTATACTTGCTTCTCTACAGAATTTATCTGTAAGTCTTTATGAGGTTATTTTCCTCCTCACAGTCAGTTCTTACAGGAACAGCCTGGATTCCACTTAAAGTATGCCAGTAGCATGTGATGTTTCAGGCTCTGTCCTGAGGCTTTTTCCTAAAGCCTCAAGCACATGCCAGTCTCTTACTTCTGGCCTCTCTACATGTTCCGTTTGCAATAACATTGTCACGAAGATGCCTTGAGTACAGATAACTCCTGCCTCAGCCCCTGTTGATTCTGTGTCTTCTGACCATTCTGTCCATCTACTTACTGGAAGATGGATGGCATTTTAGAAAGCCTTATTCAGCATTAAAGCCCTCATTTTTCCTACATGGTACCAGCAGAGACCTGCTGATTCCCGGTGGCCAGCTAACACTTGTTACCGGAAGCTAAGGATGTGTTCCTATGCAGATAATTGCACAGAGAGGGATACTTATTGATGAACAGATGAAGAAAATAGGCCAAGCACCATAATTCTGGCTTCAGTAACAGGACAATTAATCTTCATAATGCAATCTCACTAAGCTGGGCATTCGTAGGTCTGGGTAGCAGTGCCAAATGAACAATCACAAAAGACAAAAGACACTAATCAAAACTCCAGCAAAGCCTCCTGTTCATGCAATTTTAAGATGTGATTAACAGTGCTCCCAGCATCTGATCTTGGGCAACAACTCCCAACTGGCCTATGATGCATTAAGGTTGTTACATTTATGAAGCAGTACTACATTTAGTGCTTGGATTGTGATTGTGGTTTTTCCAGTTTCTTTTTATGTGGGGAGTGACCACCTTGGGATGGGCAATGCTGAAAATCCAGTATTGGGAAAGAGATGCAGAATAATTAAGCCAAACACACCTGGCAAAACACAGATTTTCCCTTTCTGTTGAATTAAGTACTGATCCACCAGGAAATCCTTCTCTCTTCCTACCAAAGATGCCTTGCCATCCATTTTTGAATTACGAGTTGAAGCTTGTTTAGTGATTGAAGTACATTTACTTGTCAGTATTTTTCTAAGTTACCATGTTCAAGCACACATTCTCAGTCCTTTAAATGCAAGAAAGATGAAGCCACTGATCTGCAAAATTTTTTTATTAAAATCTGCAGACAGACACAAAAGCTCAAGCAATTTACATGAACCAATTAAATGGCACCCCATGTCCCTAATGAGCAAGCACAGAGATACAATTAACTGATATTTTATTTGCTAAATGGGTCGACCTTTACCAACACAATCTATAAAATTAATTTGGCATACTGTAACCCTTGCAGACTGGCAGTCCATTTACACCAGGAGTCTAAAAAAATACCCTGTAACATATAATTAAAACGGGTCCGCCATTTACACCAGGAGTCTAAAAAAACAAGGCATTTCAATACCCTGTAACATATAATTAAAACGGGTCCCAAGGTATTTCACAAGCCATAAAACTGCACAAACATTAGCGATCGATTACTCATTACAACCACCACATGTGGCACAGATGTTAATTTGGACCGCATCTTAATTTTCCTTGACTCTCGCTCCACCTTGCTTGGGAGAGGGCACTTGTGTGAACTGGTGAGAGTCCTTCAACAACAGCGAACCTGAGCATGCAAAATACTTATCTTTAGTTTTGTAGATATGGTATCTTGGTGCCAACTTGCAGTTCTCTGCAAAGGTTGTAATATTTGCATTTTGTTCTTCTGAATCAAGTGCCAGTTTTCCTTCAGCCTCTCAAACAGGTGTTCCAGCACCAAATGCTGAATCTGCACTCACATGGTTTATATGCAGGGTTTTGCCATCAGATGGGAAAGACACAAAGTTGTCAAAAGCATCCTCATGATTGCTCCATCATTGTCAAAGTCAAAGAATATGAATGCTGGATATTCTGAGAATCCTGTGCTGTGACTTGCCAGTGCTTTGCAGTGAAGTTCATGTGGTTTCCCAAATCCACAACACACTGCTCCTCTTGGTTAACATGCCTCTTTTTTGTCTATTGTCCTGTTTTTCAGCTGGGACAGAGCGAGGTTTCTTTTTAGAAGCTAGAACAGCGCTGTGTTTTGGTCTCAGCTGGGATTTGTTATGAGAGAAACATTGAAAATATACCAATGTTTTTCTTTGTCATTAGAAGTCAAAGGACTTCATGTTTTGCTAGTCTACAAGTGCCAGTTCTAGGGGGGTGATGAATATTTAAATTAATAAGCTAGATTTCCATTTGGATATGCCAATGGGATATTCCATATCATACAACATCATGTTCAGTATATTGACGGTCTCTCTCTCTTGCTCCCTCTGGCTTTCGCTTGGGCTCTCACTCTTCTGGGATTGCAGTTTCAGTTTTGGGATTGTTGCTTCTCTGGGATTGTTATCTGGGAATGGGACAAGCTTGGTTGGCGGGCGGTGAGCAATTGCCCTCATTTGCATATTTTATTACTATTATTATTATCATTATTATTTTAAGTTTTATTTTATTTCAATTATTAAATTGTTCTTATCCCAGCCTATGAGTCTCCTTACCCTTACCCCTCCAGTTCTCTCCCCTATCCCCTGTGGGGGGTGAGCGAAAGGCTGTGTTTTGTTGCTAGCCAAGTGAAACCACCACATCTGACCACAAACTATATGCATCTGAGTTCTTACGCTACAGCTGGAAATCTGCTTTATCTGGAAACCATACTTAATTTCAGGTACGTTCTTAAAAGAAGAGTTGCCAGTTGGAAACAGCACTATAACCCTTCATCATTAGCAACAAAACAGTCGCTTGCCAATTGGTGGTTGGTCACATGACTATAGTGGCCTGGGGAAGCTGAATCTTAGATAGGAATAGAAGCCCACATTCAGAAGACCATGGCCTTCTTTATTTGTGTGCTGTGGTGCAAAAGGTCTTTTTCAGACCTGGTGGCTTTGTCTATGTTGCAAAACAGATCTGAGTTAAGACATAAGATTGATTAAGGTATCATTAATCTTTCACAGTGCTTAGCTCCTGACATTTTGGTCTGTGCCAACTAGCAGTCTCTGAGATGATGCCCAGGCACAGTCCAGGCAAAAGCATGTGCCAGAGACCATTTCCAATGCACTGCAAACAACACTGCACTAGGCTCTCTTCCTTTGGCCCTTCACTATCCTTCAGCACTGTCCATCAAGCTTCAGATGCTCTTACTGGCCCTTGTGTCACACTCAGAAAGGCAAGAAGAGACACATTTTGTCACAACCTACAAAAACGCCTCTCTGAGGTATGGCAGCACAGCCTCCGAGAACTGAAAAACAATCTCCATGTAGAACACAAAGGAGAATGTAGATCAGGTGCTCCTCAGTGGGGATATAGCCCATGCCACTTGGCTTCAAGGCCAGTGAACCATCACTGGCTTTGTTTTAAGAGTATAGAAGATAGCCTGGGCATCTACTTTCTTAGGAGAAGGAGCTACTCTTAGCAAAGTTGTGTCTGCAGATGAGCATGATTCCACTGTGCTGCAGTTCTTTAGTGAGCAGACAGACTGACAGGACAGGGAGCATTCCTTACCAGATTTTTCCGCTCTGTTTTGCAAAGTACTTTAACAACCTCTGTGTCCATTTTCTTTCTGTTCTGTAATGTTAAAGACTCCTCTTTTATCTGTCTGAATGTTTATTCCCACAAACTGCAATTTTAAGACTCTGCTTAAGCAGAGTATCATCAAAAGACACCTGGTTCTGGCCAGGGAAACACCCTCAGTGTATTAAGCCAAACAAGCTCCACACAATTGATGGTGGACTGCAGTAACTTCTGCTCTAGGAGTTGTTAAGAGAAGAGTGCACATGGTCATTTCTTGAAAAGCACTGTACTGGGCTTGGCTGTAAGGGAGATAATTGTTTTTGCAGCAGCCTGTTTGATGCTGTGTTTTAGATGGTTGATCAAAACTGTTTTAGCTATTGCTGAACAGTGTTTACACAGTGCCAAGGCCTTCTCTGTTTCTCACTCAGCCATCCCCATGAACAGGCCAGGGGTGAACAAGAGTTTGGGGCGGGGCACAGCCCCAGGACAGCTGACCCCAATTGACCAAAGGGCTGTTCCACACCATATAAGATCATGCTCAGCAGCAAAGCAGTGGGGTAGTTTTTCTCCCAAGATAGCTGTTCCATGGTGACTGCCTGGGCATTGGTCTACTGGTGGTGAGTGACTGCTTTTGTATCATTTGGGTTTTTTCTATTCCTGTGTCCCCCATTTTCACTTATTAAACTATCTTTATCTTGACCTATGATTTTTTTTTCCTTTGATTGCCTCCACCCCAATGGGGAAAGTGAGTGAGTAACTGCGTAGGGACTTACCTTACAGCTCAGGTCAACTCACCACAGACATCATCCTCTGTCTGTCTATCCATGTCTTAGAAATCCTTTTGTTTTGAATCCTAACACCATTCAGGGAATTTCCACAAGCATAGAATGAAACAGGTGAACATGGCTTGGGTACATTAGACAAAACAGTGAGGATGAAGGAACAGTGATTTCCCTCCTCTGAGTTTGCAGACTACACACCTGAGTATGCAGATACTCGTCCCTAAAGCTTGTGATTTCATTTTGTGTCTGAGTTCAGGAATACCTACCTGCAAAAAGAAAATCTAGTTGCAACTAGTGAAAAGAATGCACATATAACAAGGTCATTTAGAGGAAGCCATTGTAAACTTTTCACTTACAGTCTGGAAGAACTGTAAACTCTACAGAGACCAGTCAACCATCTCTGCAGTCTTATTGACCATCATAGCTGCAACAATGCTGGTGAATGGAATTTTTATAAGATATCCTGTGGCTGTTTTCCAGGTTGGACAGGCATTACGCTTTGAAAAATTACCCATATCTCAGTGAAGGACAGCCAGAGCTCTTCTATATTTACCAATATTGGCTTGTGGAATTGAAAATGATGAATTGATCAAATTTGGTTCCCTTTATTCTTAAGCATACTTAATAGTGCTTTTAATCAAAGAGGCTTGTTACAAAAACTATGTAAATTCAAGATAGAGAAAAGTCTTTAGATAGTAGGAAAATCATTTGTTAAAGACAATTCTGGGCATAGTGACAAAAGCTGTTCAACTAATCAATAACATTTTGGGAGAAGTAACTGGGGATATAATTTTGTCATCCATACAAATTTTGGGAAGGCTGCCGTCTTGATGACAGTAGAAAACATGAAATTATGTAAGTACTAGAACTCTCCATGTCTCCAGTCTGGTCAATGAAGTTACTCTGACTCACACTTCAAAAATACTAGAATTTGGTGTGATTTTATAGGAAGTATATACAGAGAAAATATTTAATTTCCTAGATACTAAATACTTAAGAGTGTAGAGTTAAATCTTGTTCACTGTACAGCCAACCAAGACTTAAAAAAGGGCCTCTAGCTCCACATGGGAACCATTAAATATTGCCAAATTGTAACAAGATTTCAAAATGCAAAATATTCCACTTCCTTCTATTTCTTGTTTAATTTTTCAAAACCACATGGCTTGTAGAGAGACTAAAATGCAGTAAATCATTTTAGAGCAGTGACTTAATTTAGAGTGAAATAATTTAGCACTTCATCCCCAGGTTTCCAGATAAGAGCAATTACTACTGAGTTTCCAAGCTGCTGACTTTTCTAAGGCCAGTAACATTTCCCAGTGCCTGAATATGCCATGAATGAATATCTCCCTTCCAAGAACATGAAGAAAAAGTGAGAATGACAACACATAACTGTACTGGTCCACAAAAAGCACTATGAATATACTAAGCCAAACTAAACAAAACCAGACTTCGATTTAGCTTTTATTTTCACCAGAGATCAGATTCACAGAGAGGGCTTTGAAGGAAGGTAACCAGGTAGTTTTGCCTGTTGACTGGGCAAAGAGTAGATCGGCAGCTCCCTGGCATCCCAGGGAACCAGGGGCTGCCTGGGCCAGCCGGGCAGGGCAGCACCAGCCAGAGCAGGGAAGGCTGAGGGGCACCAGGCACCTCTCTGGGAAAGGGAGGAGGCCATGATGGGCCATCTGCTCTCTAGTGGGGGCCAAGATCAGGCTTGGTGAAGGCAACCAGGGTTAGACAGTTAGACACAGCCTCAGGATGGTGACAGGTCAGGCTGAAGCCAGGCCACAAAATCAGTCTATGGGTCAGAGTCTGGATCAACAGGACTCCTGGCCCTTAGCCCTGCGAGCCAGACCTCTTGGAGGGGAGATGCTCTCAGGATTCTGACGGTTATGTTTGAAGACCTCTTTACAACCATAATATTGGGGAATGGTAGAAAGTGTTCAGCTGCTTGTGTGAATATTTAACAGATGAACTGGCATTATTGGCAGAGGTCTATGTTTCAGTGGTGGAAAGGAGCAGTGTGGAGATTCATCCTTCTGCTACTCAAAAGAGAAACTGAATCCTTTAGTCTGGTGAAGGAGGAAGAACTAGCACGGAGACAGGGAACTGGGCTTCAGCCCTTTGAATGCACAAGAGTGGAGTAAAATGTATTTGTGAAATCCATAAAAGAGGAGGCTGCAGTGGGTAAAAGAGAAGATGAAGGCCTGGGTGGGTGGTGCAGAAGTGGTAACAACTTTGTCTTATAGATATAATGAAACAAGATTTATTAAAGCTTTAGGTGGGACCCAACTGAAAAGTCTGAGGAACAGCCCAACCATGGCTATATTACAGAGAAAATGCTGAACCAAGTAACAGTAAAACAGTTATTGGTGTTTTTTTCATTGCTGCTGAAGAAAGGTGCATAAGCCATTATGAAAAGATACAAACCATGGCATGGTTTGCTACGAAACATTGAATGGGTGCATGCTTTTTAAACAATGACTGCAAATAGTCACACCATTAACAGAATTTAGCGTCACTTAGATGCAGGCTGGCATTTTTCTGCTGTCTGTATATGCAAAGACAACTGAGTTCCAGACATCACTGGTTTAAATGCAACAGAAAACAACAGCCTGAGATCAATGGCTGTCCTCCTATGGAAAGTGATAAATACATTTCCCTTCCAAGAGAATGTTTCTAAACAATGTTTTAATATCTCTATGGAAAACAGATGCAACTCATGGCTAATCTGAAAATGCAATTGACTCATATATGAGGGACTGAAATTAATTTGTTGGTGTTTAAAAACTTAGAAGTTGACTCTGATATACTGCAGTGCTAAAAAGAAATCAGATGCATTAACATCTTGAGATACATGCAAATCACACATTTCTTTTTACGATATGGTAACAAACAAACATTTTAAATAAGAGTCCATACTAAGTCATTCTCTAAAGTAACTTGATTTTACCAATAAAGCTACAAAAATTTACATAAACCTACATTAACATTTATATCTATGGTAGGCAAGTTTAAAAGGTGCTATTCAATCAGAACATTATAATCTACTTCACTTTGCATTGGGGTAGGTAAGTACAATGGATTTAATATGATGGATTAAGTTTGTGCATTTATCGTAAGCCTACCTGTCATAACCAGACACGTATGACTGATGCTGAAGGAAGCCAATGAGCTGACAAAATGGTAAGAATTTGGAGGAACTGTCACAACAGTGTCTGGTTCTGTTAAAAAAAAAAAAAAAAAGAAAAAGCATTAGTCAAGGGAGGCTGGAGTTTGGAATTAGAGCTTTTTGTTTAGTGACCATGGATTCAAACACTTGGATTATGTCTTTTGTGGGGTTATACTTTCAGAATGCTTTGGCTAAATCATTTGCTTTAAAAGATTTTATGTGGCTTCATTAAATGATGACAGCATTTGTACTGAGTTTTTGAGATATGGTGTTGGCCTTTTAACTTTCTCTCTTGCTTCATGCAGTCATATAGCCAAAGGCTACATCAGGAATCTGATTCTTACGGAGGCTCTTGATATTAGGTGGATTTAGCTGCAGAGCTATAAATCAAAGTGATAGTTGCTTCACTTGTCTTATTATATACAGATTTTGGCTAATCATTTAATCTCAGTGTTTGTTCCTTCTGTTAACTTCAAAGGTATATTGCTGGATTACAATGGTATTGCTAGTGAGGCTGTTCACTGCTTTCTGCACAAAGCAACTTGCTACTGTTTCTTGTGTCATTTACAGTTTGAATACCTGATGCTTCAAGGAATATTATAAAAGACATCAACTAGAGTGGTTCTGCTGCAATACCATTCCATATTATCTGTATCCCCTTCCACATTTGTTATTACTAAAGAAATTTACTGTCTATGTGATCATCTTATTAGCATTCAGCAAATCCTCATGGATATTTCCTGCCTGAAGTCATGACCTGAGCATTGCTACAACAATTGAAAAAGAAATACAGAAAAACAGAGATAAGCAGCAGTTTTAGACAAATTCACCAGAGGTTGGTGAAATTTAAAGTTATGAACAATTTAAAGAGGCTAAATGTCAGGACTTCCATTGTATAATTAGTAATAGTTTCATTCTGAGGGGAAGAAAGTTATAATTCAAAGCATATAGTTTCAAATATGTGCATTGAATTATTAAGATGAGCCAAAGGGGCTCTCTGAGGTAACTGAAAAAGCTATCTACATATATTATGTTTCTGCTGCACAAAGTTCTTTTACTGTGTGAGTCATCACACAGCCACTGGGAGGTCTTAAGAAGATCTCTAGCAGGTTTTTCTTGAAGGGTGAGCTGGAGAATTAGAGAAACATAAAACCTAATTAAATGTAGCTGATGCTATACTTAAGTGTGTTCCAGCATTCAACTAGACTTTACTGGACTGAAGATACTGTTATCTCAGAGATATGATGACATTTTCACCACCATATAATGCAGAGAGATTTATTAATTTTAAATAAGCTAGTGTGTTTTTTGGAAGCAGCTGAAAGTCCTCCATTGTAAGGAACATTTTCCACATCTTGTTAGCCTTGTGATTTTTTTCTCTAAATCTTCTGTAATTTATTTCCTACCCTTCTTGAGGCTTAGTCATTAAAACTGGACACATGACTTCAGGGGTATTGGCATGGATACAAAAAGTAGTAAAGTTTTAACCTATGCAGTCTTGAGTTCCAAGCTGTACACACATCATTTCCTTATTGCTCTTGATCACAGCTTCACAAAGAGCCTGCTCATATTGATCTGACCATACAGTGCAGGACATAGTCTTTTAAAGACAGAGCATATAGTCTCCTGTCCTATAAGTAAAACATCCCATACTCTCTTGGTTGGTTGTTTGGGTTTTTTCCCCCACTTATGGACAGTTTGCCCAGTAACCTGGTTTGCCCTTTGACAGTAATCTGTCCTTATAATTACTTTCTAGCTCTCCAATCTCACTTGTAAATCTTATTAGTGATTTTATACCTTCTTTTAGGTTCAGTGTATACTTCAGAGTGAGGGATGGAAATCTGAATAAATTAATTATAAATGTAACTGCTGTATCCTGGCTTAAATGTGATGATTCTATACATGTAATTTTAGTTCTGTCAAAGTTTTTTTTATAAAAATGTCACAAAGCAATTTACTAAATCAACTTTTTTTTTTTTTTTGGGGGGGGGTGGTGGTGGTGGTGTATTTGCACCCCAAATTGTAATGACATTAAACAATCAAGTTAATGAAAATATCCATTGTTTGTACCCATGCTGCTTAGTTTTAATTACATTGTCAGCTTTAATTCCTCACTAACAGAGTCCTTTCCAGCCATTCTGGTCTCTTGGCCAAGACTGATGTCAGACTGATAGTCTCTAATAGGTGTTTTTAATATTGTCATAGCAAAAATTTTCTTCCATTATCTAGAATTTGCCAGTGTTCCAAAAGTTATCAAACATCAGCATTAATGATTCAGAGCACTCACAGAATCACGTAACGGTTGAGGTTGGAAGGGACCTCTGGAGGTCATCTTCTCCAACTCCCCCGCTCAAGCAGGACCACCTAGAAGAGGCTGCCCAGGACCATCTCCAGACCACTTTTGAATATCTCCAAAGATAAAGACTCCACCATCCCTCTGGTCACCCTGTGCCAGTGCTCAGTCACTAGCGCAGTAGAAGTCTTTGCTGATGTTCAAACAGAACGGAACCTCCTGTTCTTCATTTTGTGCCCATTGCCTCTGGTCCTGTCACTGGACACCACTAGCAATAGCCTGGATCCATCTTTTTTACACCCTCCCTTCAGATATTCGTACACATTGATGAGCTCTCCCATGAACCTTCTCTTCTCCAGGCTGAACAGTCCTGCCTCTCTCAGCCTTTCCTCAGAGAAGAGATGCTCCAGTCCCTTAACCATCTTCATGGCCCTTTCCTTGACTTTCTCCAGTAGCTCCATATCTCTCTCGTACTGGGGAGCCCAGAACTGAACACAGTACTGCACGTGTGGCCTCACCAATGCAGAATAGAGGGGAAGGATCACCTTCCTTGGCCTGCTGGCATTGCTCCTTCTAATGTAGCCCAAGACACTGTTGGCCTTGTCTGCCATGAGGGCACATAGCTGGGTCATTCTCAACTTGGTGTTCACCAGGACCTGCAGGTCTCTTTCTATAAAGCAGCTTCCCTCTATTAACCACCTTGGAATGCACAGAATTCTTAGCCAGGTCATTAGCCAGATATGAGAAATAAACATCATTGAAAAGATAAATATATTTAAGCACAAGTGATTTGGACATACTTAGTAATAGCAGTAACCAAAATAGATGGTCCCCATAACTGATTTGTCCATCTTTCCTGGATGGACACATCTGAAGAATAGGAATGAGAAACTGCTTTTTTACTAACAGACATTTAATTATGAAATCTTACAATGATCACTTGTGCCCTGGTCCTAGGCAATATATACATGCTTCCAGTAAATGAAATAGGTGACATGATCTTGAACATCATCGATAAGCAAATGGTTCACTGGTATGTTTCCTGTTTTAAACCATATATATACATGCTACAATAACTGGGATGGCACCATGCTTAAAAAAGGTCTGTCTTTATAGGTGAAATACCTTATTGCAAATCTGAGCAAAAGAGAGGTGATGATGAAGCTTGTAGGAATCCATTCTGGAGAAGCCTCAATGTAGTCTGCTTTGGCTAAAGGTTTACACCCACATTTGAACAATTTATCTTTGACTTCTGAGAGTTCCTGCAACCATCCAGAATTCTGAGCAGGGCTGAGTAACACTTCCTGTGAATTCTTGTGGGCTAGGAGACTTTGTGCACTCTGAGGTAATACCCTGGCTTCACTTATTGATGTCTTTGTTACATCTTCTGAGGTACAGTAAGACACAATAAATGAGCAAGAAACCTTAAGTACTCAGGAAAATCCATTTGTTGCTGCATGATGCACTGTTTCTCTTCAGCAACACAGCTTACCACAAAGTCTTCAGATCTGTTGTTAATTGCATAGACTTCTCTCTAAGAGGAAAAAAATGCACTGAAAGTCAGATTCTTTTCTCCAAGTGCTTGCTAACTAGAGCTCAGGAAATCTGAGAGATCAACTAGCAATGATGAATAGCAAGACTAAGAATTTTACTCCTCTGGTGCAATGAAGCTGTCCTCAAAAAAGTTAAAGCTTATTCTCCTTGTTTTGTGTGAGGAGTGATCTCCCCACTGTTTTTAAAAAGACATTGCAATAAAGCAAGTCTAAGAGGAGGAGTAGCAGCTAATAACTGTCTGCTGGAACTGCTGCATCTCACACGGCCTTAGTTTTCAGCTTTCACTCATATAACCCTCTCAGCTTTACTGGGAACTTTCACTTGTGTGAAAGGACAATTAGGTGCATTGATATTCAAATCTCTTTCAAACCTTGTAACATAATTATCAAAGGGAAAATTGTGACTCTCCATTTAAGAGTAATTGCTGCAACAGATTCAATTATGTTTTGCAAGGCAGAATTTGTCTTACAAAAATCCTGTAAGTTGCCCTCTAGCTTCCTTTTGGTGTCAATAGCAAGAATCAAAACTATGCTGTGTACTTCTACCCAGTGTTACGTTTAATGCCCAGATAGTGTCAAGTCCAAAGAGTCCATTTTCTTTGTTTGATTATACTGTCATGTACAATCTGATTTGTTGTTTATCCTATTTTGGCTGAACGTACCCATGTTTATTTATCATACCTAGAGACTTTAATTTAAGCCCTGACATTGTTGCCCTGTGTGCAACAATAAAAGCCTTTGTCTCACAGGAACTGCTATCTAACTACGTACAACAGGCAAAATGTTCATAAGGGAATGAAGGGCATGAGATGTGAGTTGTCCAAAGTCATATAGAAGATTTATGTGAGAGCTTGGAACAGAATTAAAGTTTGCAATGTCCCTGTCTTTTTCTCTGTCTTCTGGGTCTATATGCCTCTCAACATAGGTCAAAAACTAGGAAGAGATTGATTTTTTTCATCATGATCTCAGTGGGTGTTGCTTTGTACCAAAGGCATGAGTTTTACAGATTCCATTTCCCTAGCAGAGACAGAATATCCATTATATTTTCTTTCAATGTAATAGTGGAAATGGACTAGAAATCTTCAGTAGGATCAGGATCTTTTTTAAGTCTCACATCCAAATTAACCATCAGAATCCTGGTTGCTTAGGTTGTTATTGTTTTGTGTTGCCCCCCCGTAAAGCTGTTTTATACCTTATATGATTAGTTGTGACACCTTCATTATCACTTTGATGGAACATGTTTTGACTGAACACAATTTTTGAAGACAATCTTCTAGATTCATAAACAGCGTGACTTATATTAACCTCTCCCGGTATGCACATCTGAATATTTTTTTTTGTCAAATACAATATTCTAAAAGCTACACAGACTGATTCTTCATTCTTTCAGTTTTGAAATAAAAGAAACCTAATTTAAGTCATTTATTCTGCTAATGGAAGAATAGTATAAACAGATCTAATAAGGTGCTTCTTCCTTTGCAAGATGTTAAGATATAATGGACAGATTTTTACTGTCTGGTGCTGATAAACCATTTTTATATTCATTACTCACATAGCATCACTCACTGACAGGAAACCCATGATCTCTTTATTTCATAATGTTGTTCCTTCTGCTCTGTACCCAGTTAAAATATATCTTCACATTCCTTTGATTTAAAACTCTTAACGATCATTATATCAAGTCTCCTATCAAACAAGGCAAAGTTCTAAGCAAATATCGCATCTCATTTCAGTAGATTTACTTCAACTGCTCGTTCTCATAAATGAAAAAATACAGGTCATTGCAGAATCAAAGTCTCTGTGTTAATCCTCTGGAAAACCATTAGTGAGAGAAATGCATTTGTGTTCACTCAAAGTTTATACTCGCTATTTTTAACCTGACATCAGGAGCACAATAATTTCTTTTGCTTTTGAATGTCAGTATTAGGAATGTGGAACTTGCCATAATTATTTCAACTAATTCATTGCTAAGACTGGTTGCTGAAAAGTCTAGTTTCCTGAGTTAAATTCTAATCTGCCTTACCTATTTTCCTTTTCTTTGGAGGGTAAGAAACAGAAGTATGAAAATAAATGGCTTTCCCTGACTTCGGTATTGCAGTCATTTTTACACACTGGTCTCTTAAACAGTACAGGAACTACTCAAACTAAATTCCATTGTCTCCAGTATGACTAATGTGCATAAGCCTAAGCCTGAGTATAATGTTCATAGTATCTAGGCCACAAGTTTCAGAGGTGGTACTGATGGACAAGAAATGGAGACATGCAGGCAGTCACTGATTTTTTTTTTTTTTTCCTTAGTGCTTTCAGTGCTTTGACTAATTTGACTTCTCATTTAAAAAGCAGAGATTATAAATCTGGAAAATACTTGCATATGGTACCTGCTTTTAGCATATGATTCAAACCTATTGACTTCAGTTGTTCCATTAGAATTAAAAAGCAGACTCCAAAATCTGGCATAGTCTCTGGTCTAATCTTGTTTACTTGCATAAAGTCATGTTTCCTTAAATGCAGTGGTCAACTGCTTTATTTCAAAATCCACACATCTGTTGTATCCTGACCTCTGCAAGTTTTGTCTATGCTCTCAATTAGTCATACTTGTAATTGCTGCTGCTGTCTTTCTTTTTCAAGCAAGCCACACAGGCTGCAACCAGTGACCCAGAACCCTTGCATTTGCAATCACTACCCCACTAGTGACATACATGGTTCTTCTCTGCACTGGTCATGCAGCCTGGGGTATTTGGGCTGTAGCCCCCATTTGTTGTTTGTACTGCAGAATGGGACTGCATTGCTCCAGCTGAGCCAGAAAGTGCTCAAGGCATCCACTGGCCTCAGTGAGGCTTATCATTTACTTTGGATCCCAAACCATACCCATCCTCCTCCCCACTCTTACTAGAATTTTCCAGGATAACTTACATTAATCAACTGCTTGTGCTTAATGGAAAACCTAACTGTGACCTGGATTCTGTCTGTGACTGAACACATCACTCAGTTTCACTATATTCTGTATTCCCTATATATAGCATAAGGATATGTTATACACTCTTGCTCTTTTGGGGACTGTTATGAGAGCTAATTAGCCTGTTTAACCAATTCTGCATAGTGGATTTCATTGAAAATCTACCAATGGAGAACTAGAAATATCAATGCTGTTAGTAAAGATGTGCACTGGTTTCTTTTAAGTGTAGAAGGAATGATATTTGTGCATGTCCCTCTAACCTCACATTCTTCTTGATGAGAGGAAAATATGAGTCCTGGTGTTTGTCCCAACAGCTTATACATTAAAAAACTGCAGGATAAAATGCATGAACAGTCTTCAGAGAAGAGACTGGAGCTCAGGTCTCCCTCTTTTGAGCAATTTTAATCCTAAGCACTCATTTGCAAAGCCATATCCACCATGTGTTCCAAGGGTTCTTGAACTAATTTAAAAAACCTGAGCAGTTTCCCTAGTGGGTCTTGCAGTGCTCTCCACTGCAGAAATTCACATAGCTTGGTAGTTTGTGTACTCATGGGAGAAGATCTGCCAGACAACCAGAAAAGGATTTAGCTCCTGCTACTAAGCTGTTACAGAATCTGACTTCTTTTGCTGCTGTGTTCAGGAGACCCATTTATGCACAAATGATCTGACAGTACTTAAGTCTGGCAGCAAGCTCATGGCTTCACAGTCGTATGCTTAGAAAGCACTGTCATGTACCTTAGATTTAGGTACCCAAATAAAATAGAAATAACTTTTTCATGGCTTGAAGTTTCAGGCTTTAAGACTTCAAATATCACTTCACCCAGAGCTAGTATTTCTATGTGTTGCTGCCTTGAACTGCCCCGTACTCAATATAAATATATCCTAGTTAGATGCTGTAGGACAGCACTTAAGTCTGATGACAGCACTTTGTTCTACCCTGGATTTTGTCTGTCAGGCAACTTAAAGAGCACATGCTTTTTATGGCATGATTGGAAAAAGGAACTAAAGGTTAAATGTTGTTTGAAAGGATGATGGTTCTCCAGCAGTAGTAATTCTGTGTCTACACAGGACAGGTATACGGAATAGGAGGTTATGTCCAAGTGTAAAGGTTGGTGTTTAGAACAGCAGGCACTGAAGAATTTATGATTATGACTGAATACTGCAACACATAAAGATGCTGAAGTCAGCAAGACAGTTGCTTCCTGATTAATTCTGAGGATAAGGTTAAGGCTAGTTGCTAAATCTGGCAAGATACATAGGGAAACAATGACAAATGGTGCAGTAACTGCTGTAACCTAGATGGCTAAGTTTCAGATCACTGACAGAACAGGTAAATTTGCTACTAATAGCATGGTAAGGTACAAACCAAATCTATGTTTATTTAGAGTTGGGTCTCATGTTAGAGTTCAGTTATGAATGGAAGTAGGAAAGAATAAAGTTTTAGGTTGATTGACAGGTCATGCAAAATACTGATCAGTAGGATAGGGATTAGTAAAATACAGCCAATGTTGTTTATGTTTAGTTGCAGGCTGAATATATATTACTGGACCAGCATATAGACTTAGTTGCAGTGTAGGGTTTGAGTTGGTATTCACAATAGCAGGGACCAAAAAGATTGCTCTCCTGATGGATTCTGCAAAACACTGTGATGAGGGCGAGTAGTCTGTAGAATAAACAAATAATGGTCCCCTCTATGGGACCATGGGAACTAGGTGATCTTTAAGGTCCCTGCCAATCCAAACCATTCTATGATGATGAGTATATGCATCCATGAAAACTGAGGCCTAAATGGACCCTGACCTAACTTTAACAAATAGTGCGCCACATCCCTGTACTTCTGCAGTCTACATCTTGCCTCGCAAATACTGTAAGATGCAACAACAGTTTTGCCCTTCACTGCCTGTTACTGAAATTCTAGCTGCTAACCTACGATCCAGCTGTAGCCTAGTATCCCGTATTGGCTCCAGAAATATCCATGAAAAGTTGACCGAGTGGGTATCAGCCCTCATCTTTGACTTTGTTAACTTAATCATAAACTAAACTTTAGTTTATGATAATCATAAACTAAACTTTATAATCTTTCTATTAATCCCAAGTCTAGTCTAAACTCGACTTGAATGGCAGCTCAGCAGAACTTCAGAAATAGCACAAAGTTATTTGGCCATAGAGGTTGCCATGTTCATCTGAGCTGTTCTTAGGATGATGGATCCAGATGGGGCTGATTATGGCAAACAGGACCAAACCCCTTGTTTTTTCAGGGAATCCTGTGAAGTGAAGACTAGCTATGATTTACTGCTGCTAGCATATGATGATGCTAGTACCTTTCCTCATGTTAGCCTTTTTCTGTTGCAGGATCCAAATTTAAATCCCAACATTGCCCACTGAGAACTTTCTATTTGGGAACCAACCTTAAATCATTTGATAACAGACACTGTCCTGCTATCGCAGGCCTTTCAGGAACTGTAACTAAAGCAAACTCCTTGTTCTGTTCTGTTCTGAACCCTTAGATATTAGAAAAAAGTTTTTCAATATGAGGTTGGTAGATCATTGGAACAGGTTGCCCAGAGAGGTAGTGGATGCTCTGTCCCTGTAGATATTCAAGGTCAGGCTTGATGGGGCCCTGAGTAACTTGCTGTAGTAAAGATGTTGGACTGGTTGACCTTTGAAGGTCTCTTCCAACCCAATACATTCTATGATTCTATGCCTAGGCGTGTATTTAGCCAAAATGCAGTGAATTGCAACAGCCTGTGGCTAACCAAAAGCTATTTCTTCATGTCACATCATTTTTCCTCCTACTCCTGAAGGCCAGCAATAAACCAAACTCCCAGTCCTGTGTAGTTTTGAATGTGGGCACCATCTTAGCCACAATCCAGCAATTGGCACCAGGGCAATTGCTAATTTAAAATTGCATGCCAAAGCCATTACCAGCTAGCATCCTAGACTGTGGATCTCACATAATCCAGCAATTCAAGTTATGAATGTGGGTGGCACAAACTGTGTTAGGTTCTACTGAGATAAACCCAGGCATAGGAATCAGAAAACACTGAATGACATCCTTCATCATTTACTTAATAACAGAATCCATAAAGCAACAGTAATCTTGGTTCAACTATTCAACTGTCTGTTTCACTCAATAGGATTTCTAAAAAGTGAAAAAACATCAATTTTTATAATAATATTAAATATTTTATATAGGTTATTTTTTGGTTTTTTAGGGTTTTTTTGTAAACATGCAAAAACTTTATGTATGCAGGGAAACTACACAATAAGCAATAACTTCTTGATAATAGAGTCACAGATAGTCATGTTTAGATTTTTTTCAGCACCTGGTCAAACCTAAATATTTCCTTCATTCTGGGCACCCAAGTACTGCAAAATGTTTGGGTTCAAGTTCACTGCTGATATGAGAGAACTGGAAGAAAACATTTGGCTTAAAGCGACAATAATTCTAAAGATTTGCTGTCTCATTTACTGTAACTGACTCTGCTAAAAAGGGAAGCTGCCACAAAATGGACTGCCCGTGTTGAAACTCATGAGAGCAAGGAACATGACAGCTGAAAAGACTAATGAAAAAGGTGCAATGAAGTAGATAGGTCTGGGCCAAATGTATTATAAATTTATTGCAAAAGAAGAAGGAATAAAAGCTAAAATGTGAAAATACAAAGTATCTAAGTCGTGCAAACTCCCATAATCCTCAGCAAATCTACTAATCCAACTGATTAAATATTTAAATAAAAACAATTTAAAATCTTGCTTAATATTACAGAAAAGTGATGCAACCTGATCTGGTTTAAGATGTTTCTGCTCATGGTGGGGGGTTGGACTAGATGAACTTTAAAGATCTCTTCCAATCCAAATCATTCTATGCTTCTATTTATGGAACAAATCTAACCAACAAAATGCAGGTTACAGACAGCTGGGAGTTCACATTTCTATTGTGGTTTGTAATTTGTTTTATTTAGTTTTCTATTGGTCAACTCATCTGCAGCGTATTTCCCACACAAGACTATTCAATTGTTGAGCCTTATCTCTTGTAATGGTTCTCACACATGCTCCAGCTTGACAAGCTTGAGGAATCTAGGCCAGGCATGAAATAGTGTTTTTATTTGCATTGAAATGCAATGAAAATCTGTAAAAGTTTTGCTTTTATTTTTATCCTCCACTGATAATAGGTTTATGCAGTTATAAAAAAATTCCACAGACTCCAAGTATAAGTCCAGTATTTGCTGTTGCATGAGTGAAGTCTCATTTCTTACATGAAGTACATATGGGGCACAATTTTTCCTGTAACTACAAATAAAATAGCTTAGTTAGGAAATCAGTATCAACCAGGACACTGTGTGTCTCTTTTGTGTCAGGAAGAACAGTTAGTTTGGACATAGCACTTCAGTGATGGGGTGTTACTGTATTTGGAATGTAAAACCTAAATAAGCACTGCAGAAGTAAGAGAATGCCATATATTTCACAATAGTTTCACTGCTATTTCCAAAATTGTCTGATCAGGGCTCTTATCAATGAAAAGAGCAAATCAAACACTAGGAATTTTTAGTAATGTGTCTCTGACATTGTGTACATCCATGGTATACTTGCATATTTAATGCTGTGAGGCATTCCTCTCTCTCCCCCCATCTCAGAAAGGATGTGTTAGCAGAGATCTGCAGAAGGGCAACAAGAAAGAACAATGTATGGAAGAGCTACATGTTGGAAATGACTAAATACTACAACTGTAAAATTATGAGCAGCATGGAAACATTATCTAAGTATGTATCACTTGTGTACAAAAACTAAGGATGTGAAAAGAAATTTATATGAATCTGTTTCCAAATACAAAGGTGACTTTTTGTGCTGTGGGTATCCGAGCTGTTGAGTCAGAGGTTATTTTGGTACTAAAAGTCTATGTGGATTTATAGGAGGATTGGTCAAGTTCATGGATGAGAAATCTATTAACGGTTGCTACAAATATAAATGTCGTCCCTGAGATGAAAGTGTCTGGAGGGTGGAGAAGCACTGTTGAGAAGTGGCATTTTGGCTTGCCTTGTTCTTCTGCTGCTCCTGAGACACCTGCTCTTGACTTCTGTTGGAGTTAGTCCTGGGTTTGGGCTGACTATATGTAGTTAGGCTATTCACAGTAAGTACCAGCTCAGAAAATACCTATTAGTAGTACTCAAATCTAAGTAATACTTGTTAGCAAGTCCATAGGACTGATGAATTTGTGACCTTTTTTGAATGCAATTAGAAAACCCCAGAAAAGTGGTTAACTGGACCAAATACAGGAGGGTTCCCCAGGACTGTGTTAATAGTATGTTAATTGCTTGCACTCTGGGAGGAAAATTAATGGAAACAGTGAGGCTAGTCTATAGAAATATGCCTTAACTACCTGAAGTAATTTGAAGGTATCTAAGCTTGTGGCAGATGATGAGTTAGGGACAAGAAATGTTAAATGTTTATTTTTGTTCACTGGTAGGCTTTTATGGAGAACTATCAATTTAGTAAGAGTGAGAGTTGTACGAGAATGAATGAACATAACCTGACAGCTTTCTATGGCAAACGAGTACTATCATGGGATACCTGTGGGCCCATGAGGTACAGCTTTACCCTCCGTCGCCTCCAGCTACAGGAGTGATACGTGTGCAACTAGAAGCATGAATTCTCTTTCACGTTCACAGAGAAAAGGACATAGGTCACAACGCTTTGTTCGGCGGCCCTTGCAGGGGAGGCTGGCTTCCCCTGGCTGCACAGACCTGAAACGGCAAAGAAACGTTCCCAGATTTGAGGTGATCTGTACTGGTGAGCGGCTCAGATACGGCTCCTTTAGCCCCGTGACCTAGCGCAGAAAGGTGCAAGGCAGAGGATTATAGGCGGAAAAATTATTATTTAAAATTATTAATATTTTTTTGTGCTGTCCTGTTACTGACTTTTATTCAGTCTTTCTCTCGGGGCCCTTTAAAACCATGGGAGGCTGGTGGTTTTCAGTCACAGAATCCCAGCCTCAGCACTCCCCTTCGCCTGTGGGCCCACAGGGTAGGCAGGACCGTTAGCGCTGCGGCGCCGGAGCGCGACCCGCCCCAGTAGAACCGCCGGGGCCGGGAGGCGCGGGGCGGCCGCCGACCTAC
>NW_010340483.1:22557-27565 GCF_000700745.2 Antrostomus carolinensis
CCCCCCTCGCGCTGATCGGCGGGCGGCAGCCTCCGCCCTGTTCCCTCCTTTGAGTCCGTCCTTTGCTTTCCTAGTCACTCCCTCATGTACTCACTGGTACTGTTTATTTGTGTGGTGTTAAAGGGCGGAGGAAGTGAGGGCTAGGGGGACGAATGACTCTAACGAAGTGTTTCCATTAGCACGGGACAGGGCATGAGGTAAATAGGCAACCTCAGGGCAGTTTCGCCTTCTTTCACCGTTAATGCACATAGGAGCCATTGCAAGGAGCAGAGCAAGGTGCAGGTGTGACCTGAATGCAGTGGTGGGGAAGAGGGCTGTGCAGTTGCCTTTCTACTTCCTACTAAGCATCTGTCTCGTTAGAAGCCTTGTATATGATAACCATTAATGTAGGTGGGGTGTTAATGTTCTGGAGCCCCCATCACAAGAGAGCCCTGGAGCAGCTAGAACAAGTCCAGAGAAGGGCCACCAGGATGATCCGAGGGCTGGAGCACCTCTCCTATGAGGACAGGCTGAGAGAGTTGGGGCTGTTCAGCCTGGAGAAGAGAAGGCTGAGGGGAGACCTTATAGCAGCTTCCAGTACCTGAAGGGGCTACAGGAAAGCTGGGGAGGGACTTTTCATAAGGGCAGTTAATGACAAAACAAGGGGAAATGGGTTTAAACTGAAAGAGGGGAGGTTTAGATTAGATATTAGGAAGAAGTTCTTCACTGTGAGGGTGGTGAGACACTGGCACAGGTTGCCCAGAGAAGCTGTGGATGCCCCCTCCCTGGAAGTGTTTAAGGCCAGGCTGGATGAGTCTTTGAGCAACCTGATCTAGTGGAAGGTGTCCCTGCTGATGGCAGGGGGGTTGGAACTAGACGATCTTTAAGGTCCCTTCCAACCCAAACCATTCTATGATTCTGTGTCTGCCTAGTCCAGAGGGGAAGTTTTATGAGTGGATACACAAATGTTCATAAAGGTGAAAACTCACTTCAGAGTTCTGTTTTGGCATCCAGTGAACTGTGTGGGGAAGGGAAAGTACACATTAAAAATATTGACAAATCTTGGTTAAAAATATAAAAGACTAATGCATTTGACACAAATTGCTTTGGGAAAGCAGAATGTCAGTATATTTTAAATAAATTGCTACAAACTTCTTAAAAATTAAGTCTTCTTTCTCTGAAATAGCATAACAATGCTATTGCTATGTCTATTAATGTCCTTAGCACATGAAGAGAGATGACAGTAACCAAAAAGCCAATCTACAGCCTTTGGATGAATAGAAAGACTGTCAAGAGTAGTGGAATATGTAAGTAGATTCTGATATAAGACCTCACTTGTTATTTAATGCTAAAATGTAAAAAGGCATGCCTGCCAATTACAGTTTTTTTGACAGTAAAGTTTCTTAAAAAGCGAAAGCAAACCTAGAGCTGATTTAAATAGAATTATTATCTCATATATCAAAGTGTCCATACATACAAGTGCCCCCAGGACCTGAACAGAGCATAAAAATGGCAGGTAAGTATGCACCCTTGAATATTAAAGTATTTTTGGTCTATATATCCAGACCATGCACAAAGTACAAAACCAAACAACAAAATAAAAGTTTAGTAGCAAAATTGTTTGGTAAGTTTAGACATGAATGATATGGAAATGCAGACTTTGACCTGATCGTTTTAAACATTTGCACTTGGCAGAGCGAGAAAAGAAAATGTGTGTTTTTACTAGGCATAAATTATGGTATATAGAGTTACGGTTCACTGAGTGTACATAAGCCATTTTTTAATTTACTCATTATTTTTGCTGCTATTTTTGCTTTTTAGGCAAAGTATAAATCAGGACTGACTTAAAAAAAACCCAACCAAACAAAAAAAAAAAAAAACCCCACCAACAAACCAGAGAAGCATTCATTGAAGGGCCAGTTTCCATCTACCAAAAAGGAATGGGAAAGAAAAAGGTGAGCAGGGAGAGATGAAGATAGGCACTACAAGTAACTGTTGTCCTGCATAATATATTTAAATATATTGGTAAATTAAGCTGGCTAAAATTTAAAGGGGACTTGATCTTCAAGAATTTACCAGTCAGAAGTTACTTTCTGATTAAGTGCATGTTCATATTTGTTACAGAAGGAGGACCTAAATGTGGAAGAGAAATCATTGCAGTCATTTTTCCTAAAAACTCCTTTAAAAATGTTAATTATTAATCATTTAAGAAGTGGGACTGTCTGTTACTATCCCCTTAACACCTTTTTCTCCTAGGTCAGCTAAATAATAAACTTTGCTGGTGTTTGGTAGAGCCAGGTCAATAAATGAATGGGAATAGATTTTTATTTTCCCATTGACCCTTCGGGCTTGTCACCCTAAGAAAGTGAAATACATATGCAGGGCATCATAGAGAAGTTTTTCTTTTCATTATCTATACTGTCCTTTTATGTTAATGTGCCACATCAATCCTAAGGGCTGTTTTATCGTTTGAAAGAGGCACAGTCCATGGGCCTGAATGATAGTAGCATCTGCTGAAGAAGGGTGTGGCTCCCTTCCTGGCTGCACATCTAGACTTTTTTTTAATGGCAATAAAAATGCATAAGGGAAAAAGGAGGAAACTGAATGTTGCATTTTTTGACCTTAATCTCTTCAGGAAGCTGTAGTTGTGACAGACAGTAGCTGTGGCTTTCAGCAGAGTCGGGGTGGTGGAGGTGCTCTGGTTGTGGAGGTGGGGCATAGTGCCAGATGACTAGACATCAGATACTTGGAGAGCACAGACTCCTCCAAATGCAAATAAATTTACCTGTCATGATCCATTATTTTGATGTGTGAAATAATCTCTCAGCTTTTATCTGCTTTTCTATTCTCTTTCCTCTCTCATTTCTCTTTTGCCACTTCACCTATTTTTGCCTCTATTTTCTGTCCTTCTATTTTCTGTCTTTTTTTTTCCTATGTATCCCTGAGGTTCCACATCACCTTGTGCTCAGCATGTGAGGAATGAGAATGACTTCTGTCTAGCATTTACCCTCTTCCCTATTTTAGCTTGGATAATCGTTGTTATTGCTCATGTTTAGTCTAGACCCCCTTACATTAACTGGGAACTTTCATTAACTGCTGGAGCAATTGTTTCCCCTGTAATGCCTTAAAATAAACTCCCTTCCCTGGTTCCCAAGAAGTCTTCATAATTGCTTCTACCACTTCTGATATGAGAACCAGATATATCTGCAAGAAAAGTGAAACCTTCTGTATTGTGTGTGGCCTTTAGAACTGGAATAATTTAAAGTATATATGCTTTGTTAAGAGATATTGAGGGAAGAATATGAGTGGGATGTTGTATGTTTCCTGGGAGGTTATTGCAACTGTTAATAGGCGGCCTAAGGAACAGCATAACCAAGAACGAGTGAAAAATACAAAAGCAGCAGACTGAAGGGAAGAGGACAGAAGACAAGGTTAACTAGGAAATTATTAATAAGTTCTTTTGCCTAAGGAGAAAATGAGAGGAAGAGCAATTTCCTCTGCTTTATATGTTCAATGTTTAGGTGCCTAACCTGATCCTCTGTAAATAAGCTTGATACTGAGACAGCTAGACAGTCTGTTAATTATAGAATCATAGAATTATTTAGGTTGGAAAGGACCTTTAAGATCATCAAGTCCAACTGTTAACCAATCACTGCCAAGTCCCCCACTAAACCGTGCTGCTAAGCACCACATCTTCATGTCTTCTAAATACCTCCAGGGATGGTGACTCAACCAGTTCCCTGGGCAGCCTGTTCCAGTGCTTGAAAACCCTTTCAGTGAAGAAGTTTTTCCTAATATCCAATCTAAACCTCCCCAGGTGCAGCTTGAGGCCATTTTGGCTTGTCCTATCACTTGTTACCTGGGAGAATAGACTGATACCCACCTCGCTACAACCTCCTTTCAAGTAATTTTAGAGAGCAGTAAGGTCTCCCCTCCGCCTCCTTTTCTCCAAACTAAACAACTCCAGTTCCCTCAGCTTATCATAAGATTTGTTCTCTAGACCCTTCACCTTCGTGTGAGTCATCCCACCGTGTTTCCGTGATGTCAAATATGTTGTAGTTTTCCAGCTGCACAATGTCTTTCAGCTCCTGTGTTTGTCGCCCATGCTGCATGCATTGGTGTAGATGCACTTCAGTTGGACTATTGATCCTGCCACCTTTTTTGGGAGAGAAGCCCTAATTCCTTCGTGACCATTCTCAGATGCTTCCATGGTTTCTAACACATCAATAACCCTTGTGTCTTTGCTGTCACATGGATCTCCATCCCCTACCTCCACAGAGATGGCAGATTGAGGAACCTCACTAGCATACCATCCCTCAAGCATTGACATGCCCCCCCAGCTTATCTCTAGTGAGCCTGGTTTCCTTCCCCCTTTCTCCCTTCAAATCTAGTTCAAAGCTCTTTCAGTGAGCCATGCTAACTCCTGTGCAAGGATCCTTTTCCCCCTTTCAGACAGGTGTACCTGTCTTCAGCAGGCCTGGTGCCATGTAGACTGATCCATGATGAAAAAACCCAAATCCCTTTCAGGTGTTTGAATTTGAGTGACAAACAAGTCAGACAAGAAAAGAAACAAGTAATTTGAAAATACTAGAATCTCTGTTTTGAAACTGAGCAAAACAGTGCTAGCAGTCCATGGTGATGCTGAACAATATTGGGCATGCATTTAATTTTTCTCTGACTTAATACATGATGTAACAGGTCCATTAAGAAATAGCCACAGATTTAAACCAAGGTTTGTTTTGTGCCTTTGCTTCCAATCAAACCATACAGATACAGTTAGACATGCTAATGAATTGAGCACTAATGTATTTTTTGTGCTAAATAAACTTTGCTATCTTAGACTTAAAATAAGTAGATAAGATTAGCAAATAATGATTTCTATCTCATTCATATCCTTTATAACCTTCTCCCCTGACATCTGCAATAACGCCAGGTTGTACAAATACTCCTACCTTCTTTTGTGTGTGTACCTGTTCTCAGAATCACAGAATGGTAGGGGTTGGAAGTCCAAGCCCCCTGCCAAAGCAGA
>NW_010340484.1:0-51015 GCF_000700745.2 Antrostomus carolinensis
CAAAAAGAAATCTTGGGAATTGGATGAATCAAAAATGTCCCCTCCTCCTTAAGCTTTACATATAACAGAAGCCTTCCAAGGAGAATTCTCTGTGCTTGCATATTTTTCCCATTTTACATATAATTCTATAGATGACATTTGGTGTCATTTCAGGTTTTGGAAGGCTAATTCTGGCAACATGCTCTGTGTAGCATGAGATGTGAAAGGGAAGGGTCAAGGGAAGGAAAGCACAAATGGAGAGGCAGCATTAGGTCTTGGTGAATTTCTCCAGCAAGAATTGTCCTGGTTGCTGCTGTTAACAAGCAGTCAGACAAGAAAACAGAGATGGGAATCAAAGATCAAAAATCTGAACCGAAGTGCAAGATCAAAAGACTGCAAGTACAGCTGAGCTGCGCACAGCCATCATCCTGCTTCTGTTTCTATTGAACCAGAGGACAAAAAGAGAATTCCAAAATATTTATTCCACCAGTGACTATCAAACTGAAGAGTTTGACAGCAGTGTGTTTCTAAATGCAAAAACAACTAGGGACAAAAGCATCTTTCAAATAGTGTTGCCAGGATTCCTATTAAATATCAATTACATATATCTCTTATTAATAGGAAGTGGCTTGTAGGGTAAATAGTCTTGATAAGCAGGGTTCACAGTTGATTCTGCTCTTATTAAAAGTGGTTTTTAAAGTGAATTATTCTAGTTAGATAATTTTTTCCTGTCAATGAATGTTAATAGTTGACAGTGCTCTTCTATAGTAGCACATGTCAAAAGGCGAGCAGAGATCTGCCTTTGGGTTTGGGCTTCAGATATAAAGAGACACTTGAGGTAGTCTGACTGCTTTTTTGGCACCAACCTCACTGTAGCCAGGGTCAAGGCCGTACTTGAATGACAAATGAGGCAGCAAAGCAAAAGCATGTGCTGTGTATTAATCCATGGATTAATATGGGCTGTGAAAACCTACACACAAGGCTTGCTAGACAAGAGAGTAACTGTCAGATGGTAGTTTCTGTGGGCAAGGCAGATTCTGCAGGGCCATTATGGTGTAGTCAAGTAAACTAGTTTTGTACGCTGTTACTCACATTTCCAAGGCATAATGAATAACGGATAACATAGTTTGGGGAGCAAAAATACAGTCCTCTATTCTTTGCAGATATATCTAACTTACAGTGGTAAGTACCAGAGGACATTTCTTAGGTGAATTTTTTGCTACCACTACCAAATCTTATTAAGCAGTAAGTAGTAAACAGGGCTTGAAGGTCAGTTTTGCTGGGAATGTCTATATTTACCTAGTTTTCAGAAGACATGCTCAGCTATCTGGAATAGTTCTGACAGTTAGCTGTCGAAGGTGGTAGCTACCACTCGAATGCACAATGTGACCTTTTAGCATTCAGCCCACTACTTCTTGTTAGTGCTATAAGGACTGTACCTTGACTACAGCATATTAGAACCCATTTGCATGTAAAGTGAAAGCACTGAATTTTTATCAGTGCCTCATTAATTCAAATGTTCTATAAAACTCACTTTTATTGATTGAGTTGAAGGCATTTTGATTGGGAATTTTGCTGAGGCAGGTGAGGCTTTCATTTAGCAACAGAGGGATGATTATCCGGAAAGAATGGAAAAATTAGGAAAGCAAAGAAATTAAGTTACACTGGAAATGACAGAAGATATTTAAATCAGTTAAAGAAATGTATAAAGATGTCTATACGACCAACACCGTAGGTTTCTCTCTTCTGTCTTTTTTGACTGATCATAACAGGCAATCATTAGATGCCTTGCATTTCTGCCATGAAAAAAACAATTTCTCTGTGTGTGTTCTGTGTAGGGTAAATGCACATTACTTGCTGAGTTGTGTAAAAGCAGAAAAGAGCATATTTTCACATTAAACTAGGGAGCTTTATTACAACTCAATAGCCCCAGGGGAGAGATGGGAGATCCAGAAGTCCCAGCTTCTGGATATATATATCTATATAATACTTAACATACAGGGTCTTCACTGCTTCTACTTGTACTTACAGATAGCATTTGAGCCTACCTTGGTTTTCAAACATAGTATTGTGAGGTTTCACATTTGCTAGATTTAAAATTTCCATATCAAGTAAATTTTAGCTTGCAGTTTAAAAAAAAAAAAAAAAGTATATATATTATGTTAGTGACGATCTGGACAGCAGCAAATCGCGTAACAACTTTGAACCCTCTTTGTCCCCATGTAAGCAGGCAGCCTTGAGGTCTGCCCAGTACCAGATTGCTCAGAAATACAGATTTTGTCCAGTAGCTTGCCTCTTACTTGTTCTACCTTTCACAACCGTGTTAGCATGTGCAACTCC
Organism: Antrostomus carolinensis; assembly: GCF_000700745.2. NCBI lineage: Eukaryota > Metazoa > Chordata > Aves > Caprimulgiformes > Caprimulgidae > Antrostomus > Antrostomus carolinensis. The sequence continues at coordinate 2,320 of NW_010340484.1, forward strand.
ATTCCTTTTAGAGCTGTAGTTGCACTGGAGCTCCTATGAGCTTCTAAGGAAATCGTTTTCATATCCAAGGAGAGCCAGGACAGCATTTTTATGGCAAGGAAGTTTAACCTGACTGTGTTAGTGGAAGATGAATGGGAAGGTCTCCTTGCTTTCAACATACCCATTTCAGGACTCTGGAGTTAAAGGGGGAAAAACTTGATGGGTTTCTCCCTCACAGAACTCATAAAAGCACAATCCAGGGACATAAGAGTGTCTTCAAAGCAAGGGATGGGATTCCGTCAGCATCTGAATGACTTTTCATGAGTGATTTACACAGATACTGAAAAACTGCGTGTCATCCCAGCCCCCTTTCTCTGTAAGACTTCTCGTTAAATGTGCTTTTTCTAAACAGTATTGGAGTTGTCCTTGTTCTCTTGGTTGAAAGTTAGGCTTAGGCAGTAACGATACTAAGTTTTTGCAATTGCAAGCACAGCTCCATGGAAAGATAAATAATAAAATATAGTTAATTGGTGTAATGATGTCTCATCAAATAATTAGTGTAAATGTGCAATCCAATATTCTTATGTACCACAGCATGCTTATCGTGTACAGTGATGTAGTTATAAGGTGTAATGATGTTATTAAGTTGTTGTGCACATCAAGTTAAAAATGAATAGGTGTTCACATCCTAAATGCATCTGCATTTAAAAGTTTAATGTACTGACTGCTTTTAGTTAAAATTACTAAACATAAGTAATTAAATGTATATTAGTTAACACCACTGTAAGTGAAAACATTTAGTTCATACACTGCCTTCATAGTGATCCATCATCACCGCTTGGATATGATCATCTCAACCTCTATGAATCAGGAATAAAATACCACCATTCAGATAACCAATGTATTTTAGCTTACGTACTCAGGGCCACATTTCTTCATGTTGCAAATAATATGAGTTGTCTATCTGCCCACGTGGGCAGCCAGGGAAGATGAGGGTGAAACAATTTTCAGTGGGTCTGACTGGTACCAGATTATCTGGAAATAAAAATAAAAGATAAATTGGATGTGACTCAAATTATTTAATAGATTTCTGACCTATAACACAGCAAAAAAGTTAGAAATCCAGCTTTTTTTTCCCCAAAATTGTATCCATTTACCTATTTGTATAAAGCATGCATTTCTGTATTAGTGGAGACCTTAAAATTGCGCAGTTGTTTTTTTCTCAGTGATTTTTCTCTTTCAGTGTAATACACATTTATTTCATGAACCTAATTTTCTGTGAAGTCAGTAGCAAATACTTCTTCACAAAAACATATGAAGAAACCATTAGTCTGAAGACCTAAACAACCGTTAGTTAAAGTACATAGAACTGCACTGATAAATAGATTCCAGATCAATCTATAGTGTAAACCACAAGAACATTCATAATGTAGGCTCAGTTTCAAAATTAATGGGTCTAGCATTGCTTTGTAAAAAAAGCAGTTAATGAACTGACTTTGATCAGCTCTACCATAGACATAAAATGAACTGGCATTGAAAAGATGGAGAGTGGTAAAACCAGAACTTTTCTTGGTATGCTCTGAATTTTTTAAGGATGGAAAATGACCCAAATGTGAAATCATGGTCACACTGAAATTAATGGTAAAACTTGCTTTGCATTCATGGAAGCAGATTTTAACAGTATTGTGGTATTGGGAAACATGTCATTCCATAAAGCTCTGTTATGGGGCTTTATGAAGATTATATGACTACCTTTGTCAATGAAATCAAACACAGAAAAACTAGATTTTTATGTATGTAGAGAGAAATGATTGTTTTGTAATATCCATCCTATTTAATTCTATTTGGTCAGAGCTATTCAATTTCTAGCCCTTAGTTCTGTGTAATGTAAAATGCTGGTGCTTTTGCTAACCTTATCTAAACCTCTTGTGCCTACAAATCCAGACTAGAAATTAGCAGCTAACCTGTTCATGTGGCATTCCCATACTTTGTGATTTGTGCAGGTCATAGAGAGTGTGCAGACAGCTGAGGTGGTGGTTCTTTATCTGAAATACCTCTGAGATAGGAACCGTAAAGTCCTGAGCACAGCAGCTCTGATTGGCCCTCTTGAAACAAGAGCAAATATAAGAGCAAGCAGAGGGGAGCAGGGAATGAAGTCCACAGGGTTTACTTTTATTTTGGGAGGCTTCGTTTTCCCAAAGTGTAGGCCAGACACACTGTAATTAATCTTTTCTCTCCCTGACTCTCTGTAAAACCAGTAGTTGCACACAGGCAATAAAAGATACTTATTTGAGCACAACAAGCAGACAGTTATTTCTTGGAAAAAGATACTTGTAGACAGATTTAGTCATTCCTTCAAGATACTCTTTCAGGGAGCAAGCCAGCTGAGCCTTTGATTGACAGTGGTCTGTTTTCTCTCATCTTGATGAGTCTGGGACAGTGGGTAGTCTGACCATGAGGTCAGATGTGTATTACGGGTGAAAACTATCAAAGAATATACTAGAGAAAGTGATTTACCAGCTGTGCACAGTCATTGTAAGCACCCTGGCTTGATTGTTATTTGTGTGTAATGGAATAGCTGTGGACAGCAGGGCTGGGAAAACTGAGGGTCAGATTCGCTGTGGTGGTAAAACATTGGAACACTATTGAACAGGAGGAGTTGCTTCACTTGGTTATTTTAGTGTTGTGTTTTGTTTCATTTTATTTTATTTTTGGCCAGAGAAATACCTAGTGCTAACAACTTCTGAGTGTGAAACAGCTCTTTATCTTCCTTCCCTCTGTTAATAATTCTTGAAATCCCAATTGAGATTACAACCGTAGCCTCAATGTGGGATCTCCTTAATAGCAGAGGCTATGAACCAATGTATGAAAATCAGTTTGTAGTAAAATGGTTTCTTTTCATTCATTACCATTTGCTATTTCTGAGTGATTTTGGTACAACAGAAAGACACAATAAATGAGTAACTTCCATGTACTTCAGGATATGCTTCTTGGGCCCTTGTGACCCTTCTTGTGCAGTACAGCAAGGGATTCTGACTTCATGTCTAATAAAGTATGTAATATAGGTCTTTATATTTAAACATATGGCCCACTCTGATATCCCTTGTGAATCCTAATGCTTGGGAAGCATAAAGGAGACATGGTTCTTCTGCAGAAATGGTTCACTACATCCAAGTTTACCTTTTCCTTGACAGCTTCATAGAGGACCTGGCCTGACATCAGAGTTTGCTTTCAAATTTAACATTGATTTTGGGAGATTTTAAAGTACGTGCATAACTGGGCAGCTTCACTTTCTCTCTTAATTCCAGTCTTATGTTTCTGCCAGAGGCTTTACAACAGACCAGTATCAGTAGTACCCTGCATAAACCACCTTTCCTTTGATGGCATGCACAGAATCAGACTAAGATGGAGGGGATTACTGAAGACAAAATGCACCACTGCTTAGACAAACAGTGCAATTTCAGAGAAAACAACACAATGTTTCATTTTCATTAATCTCAAATAACATTGCTACTTCTTCAAGTATTCCAGAAATCGCTTTCTCTATAGTAAACCCTAGAAAGTTTTTGTATGTGCCACCAGCCAGCCTCAGCCTTTTTTTTGACAGTTTGCAGATACCTGTTTTTCTTTTACCTTTAGTTCTTTAACATTCCTATTCCTTATTCCTACAGCTGCACAAATATACTCGATACCAGTGGCTGTGCTGTCATGCTGTTTAGTGAAAACTGGATGTGTTCTTTTGCCCTGTACTTTACTGCTAAATGCCATCTTCTTTCCTCACTCACGTATGGTAATTAGAATAGAGCTTTCCCTTGGAAACAGGGCAATGCTTACAGAGCTTAAGGAGGAGATAATTTGCTAAATTGTTTGGGTAGAGGCTAAAAGAGAGCTACTTCTTTAATGCTTACGTATTTCTCCTTTTTTTTTTTTTTTTTAATGAGACTATATTCACTGGTGTCATCACTACTAATTTTAATCTATCAAACCCTGCTGTCAGTCAACACTTCTAGTTCCTTTTCTTATTTATTAAATTAAACACTTTAAAAACACAGAATGAGATCAGACAATTCTTTAGGTGATAGCCAGAGTTTATAATGAATTTTTAAAAGCCTATAGTTGACCTGCCATTGAATTTAATAAGGACATTGATTCATGGACTTTAGTGACAGTGTGAAAAGACCAGATACCTGAGTACAGAGGTGTTAAGATGAAGTTGATGTAGGATGTGTTGATTTTGCATGGTTTAAATGGGACTGGTTTCATATTTTATGCTCCTTTAAGTTATGATTGTACAGATGTGTAGTTAAGCCTGAACTGAGGCATGTGACCAGTCTCATGGATTTCAGTGCCTAGATTTCTGTGAAGGAAGTGAAGTACATACATTTTGGTAGGATCCAGAGCCTTAGTTGTTAGGATTCTGTTCGAAAAACAAGCAAGCAAGCAAAGTGTTGTTAAGTCATCTGGTGTGATATTTCTAGCAAAATTTATTTGGATACAGATAGAGTAAATATTTTGTTCACAATACCATCCAGGCTCAGATGTCCAAACACAGCCATCTTGTTGAGTTATGCTTTCAGGGGTGTAGACATAAATAATAACAGTTCAGCAAAGGTTTCAAAGCTCTTTACAAAGGCAGGAAAGTATTATGTTCATTTAGAGATGGAAAGAACTTTAGATGAGGTACCCAAGGTCACAAAATAACTATTAGATTTGAAACCTGAGCTTACTGTCAACCACAATTGAAATGTAATTTTCTCTGTTCAATTGTAACTTGATTTTCATCTCCAGATTAATGCTCGGATTTAATGGCTAAGAAGGCCGAATCTTTCTAAAGGAAACATTTTAAGTTTAATTCACCCTCTTTATCTAAGACTCATTTTTAATCATTTACAATCTATAGCTCCACTAATTGTGACTAATTGTGCCACTGTGTTGTTAAGGCAACTTAATTTCTTTACAGATTTTTGATGTTCATAGCTTATAGCTTTACTGCTGTTAACTAAAGCGCTGCTAATGTTTAGACAAAAGCAACAGTGTGGTAGTGGTCTCAAATATTCCCCCCCACTAGGAAGCTTCTGGGATCTCAGGGATGGTGTTTCTGGGCTACAGTGGCCTAGGCCAGAGTAACACACAGTACTTTATAATGCTGTGCAGTACTTTATAATGCTACTTCAAGTATCATTTTAAAATTGTCATCTTTGTTCTCTCACCATCTCTCACTTCCTTGGAGCACCACGGACTCATTTAGAACAATAGCAAACACGACACTGACTCCAAACCAAATGTGGGGCTGGAAGGGAAATAATTTCATCTGATTGCATTAATATTTTATTGGAAGCAGTATGACAAATTAGAGACTGATTGCAAACAGGAGACAATCACTGACTATAAGGAATCCTGGCACTCCACTGGCACTTCAGATTCTTCGAGGAGCCATTCCAAATCTGCAGGAAAATAGTTCAAACATTTTAATTTTGTAATGTAAATTGCATCACTCACTTAACCAGCTATTTATCTGATTGTAATTATGCAAACACTATGAAATACTTAGTAAAGCCTTAGAAAACCTATGACTGTATATTATTAATAGGCTTGTATGTTTTCCTTATCATTTTCATTATTAGTGGTTTATATCAAGCCAATGAGAATATAACAATCTGTCTCCAAATGCAAAAAATTGTTAACTTGTCTCAATCAGCTTTTTTTCCCAGAATCGCATGCAGTAAGAGATTATTAATGACTTTTTCTTTATTATACGTTCCTCTGAAATGGTTACCTTAATTATGGCATCTTGATTTAATATATGTAAATGCATTTTGTAACAGAAACCTTCACTATTTATAGAATGACTTTCGCTGTTTTCCGAGATGCTGCAGTCAGTTCTCATTAGCAGAGTACAGCCTAATCCTCCAAGCATCTACCCGCAGCTGTTCCCTGATTTAGCAACTCAAAAATGCTTGCAAATCAAGGTCCTGTAAATGCTTACAAAATTTCGAAGGGATTGTTTTGGGTCAACGTTGCACCTTTGAAATTTTAAAATTAATTGCTATTTTTATTGAAATATGGACAATGCGATCCGAGCTTTCCTTTGACTTAGCAACGGAGTTTTGCTACATGACTTGGATCAGAGGAAAAACTGTGTGTCACTGTGCTGTGCAAATTTAGTTCAATGTGTAAATAGAACCAACGAATGAACCAAAAATACTCAATCCAACATTCCTGCATAGGTAGAAAGTCACTAATATAAATCAGAGTTTATAAGCTATGTAATTTTCTAAACTAGAGGTATGTGTTTCAGCTCTTGTAGACCCCAGGGTGGCCAGATGGCTCTGCCAGAAGTGAAGTGTGTATGTGACATCCTCAAGCTAAACCAGTGCTTCAGCCCACAGTTTATGCAACATGACTGTCCTTTTCTGTCTTTTCCTAGAGATCAAAGAATGCCTCAAGATTAAGTCAGAAACTGTGCACCAAAAGAATGTCTGAGCACACATTTACAGTCTTAAAAATAAATTATTTTGACTTTCATAAGTAAATACTTAAACAAATGTGCTGCTCTTGCCTGAATCTAGGATAGTTTAAAAATTCTTATTGTAGTGAAATTGCACTTTCTATGGCTCACAGGCTCTATTGGAGGGAAATTCATATTGTTTCACCATGGTGGGTGATAAAAGACTAGTCACAGATAGAATATGTATTTTCATGCATTTATTCTTGCAAAGTAAATACTAGTAATTTTGTACTTCCCTTGGTATAGTTGCTAATAATTTTTAGTAGGTCATTTTGGTGAAATTCTCTATCAGTATCTCTATCCTCTGTTGCCTAAAACAGTGAGTTTTGGGTTTGGTGTTTGTATCCCCCTAAGGAAGTTTCAAGACTGTTGGAGTGTTTGTTATGTTCTCTGTATCAGATCCTTAAAGAACCTACTAGTGGGCCAAACTGTCTACTTGATTTAATTCTTGGACATTTCAAAAGATACTCTGGCTACATCTACATGAAAAATGAAGATAACAGTTGAAAATAGGATAGGTAATAACTTTACACAAAAGATGAAAAAAATGTTTTCTTTTTAAAATGCAAGGGTAAGATCAGACAGATTTTCTTTGAAATGCAGGGATAGATAATCAAAACTCTAGGAGAAAATAAGTGGCAAATTTATATGCTCATAAAGGACCTAAAAGATATAAAGGGATAAGGAAGAATAAAAATGCTTTGGATCAGATTTTAAATTTGACTCTTTCACTAATGGGTCAAGAAACTTTCAGCTGTGGACTAAATGCTTTACTACTGTGAATATGTCCCCCTCTACAGATCTGGAATTGTTACTGAATTCACTTTATTGAGCCACGTTAGTTCAAAAGCCCTCTACTAACAACAAAAGGAAAACAACAGAGACACCAAACATCATAAGGACCAATTGGGCAGCGAGGAATGATGTATACCAAATATACTGTCACTCTTTTGTCTGTAGAAACCAGTGCTATGGGTTTAGTAGTACTAAACCTAAATCTAAATGTTACCCACAGGAAATCTACAATCATCTTAATAATTTGCTTGAATTATGCATATGGGACTATGGTATCTGCTAGCTCAATATAGATTATTGCTTAGGGACTAGTACAGATGTAAGTGTATTATTAGGATGGATGAATTATACCCAGCAGCATAATTACGTGCATCCCAGTTTGCTGGGTTTGGTCTTGTCTTCAAACAGTAGGCTTAAGGTTTATGGAGACTGTATGTTGCAGTTACACTTGTTCAGAGTCCCCACATATCCTTGAAGTCTGTTTAATAATGCATCTGAGCAATAAGTGTCAATGTAAAGCATGGTCATTCATTATTCTTTCATAAACCGCCCTGATTTCTATATAGGTATTTATTCTCATACAGCAAGAGACAAAAAGCATGACATCCACACACAGAGATACATGAATACAGATGGGGAACGTATTTCACTAAGTATTCCTTCTGACTGCAAGAGCTCTATGGGACAAAACATGATGAATAATGGCATAAGAGGCACAACTTTATGAGGGTCCACCAAACTGATTTCTCCCACTCTCTATATATGCTCAATTCTTTTCTCCCTTGTCATTAATATGGCACCACTTCTTGCAAAGAAATAGCAAGGTCTATCTGTTTAATGTATCTAAAATGTCAGAAACACTATCCCAGCTCTTGAAAGGCAACTTCACTAATGCAGGCACTGCTTAAGCTTCCCAACATTACTGTGGTGTTGCGCTTATTATTTCTTATTTGTCTGACTTGGAAGATTCTCGCAAAGATCAAGGCCCATCATGGGCAAGACTTTACCCCAGTGCTATACAAGGCTCCTGTCCTCCTCTACCATTTGGTTGCCTATTTAGTATGAATCATCTTTTCGCTAAGTCAGGGACAGAGGAGCATAGCAGATGCAGTGAATCAATGTAGAAATGCCTTAACAGCCAAGCCACGGAATTCACAGTGAGGTGTAGGAGGAGGGATGTTTGCTCCAGCAAGTATTCGTATGAGCCACTGACCACAAGCTTAGGTAGGGCCAACAGGAGATGGGGTTTACCTTATTGTGGATGATCTGCTAATAGTTTATAATCTACACAGGATCAACCAGTTCACTGTTTCCATCCTTTTTGGCTTATGCTTGACCTCTGGGATTTGATTTTGTGGCTTTTTACTGTTTTAAGTTTTCCTGCTTCTGAGTCATAGATTAAAAACTGACAGTTTTGTGTTGGAGTCATGTGAATTGGCAGTATTGAGGGAAAAAAACCCCACAAAAACAAAAAGTGAACAAAAAATCATTTCAGGGTGAAATTGGCTTGGACTGCCTGCTGTTCTCCCTGGGCTAGCTCTTAGCTGGGAGTTGCTCTTGATGGCAGTGGCTAATCAAGCTCTGAGATGGGGAACCTGCACAGGATACCACAGAGGGTTGTTTTCATAGAAACTCAGTTTAATATCCTGTCAGTTTTGTTTATTATTTTAATGGAGTAGAACTTACTCTGTAGCCACAAACTTCACATTATATTTGCAATTTTAATATTATTTGAAAGCGGTGCTCCAAAAACTTGCAGTTCAGGCAGCTAATGGGAGTTGTTCCAGCTGCCCCTTGGTAGAACACGGGAAAACTGCTAAGTGCCAGTGCCCCTCACTTCCAACAAAGTCATCAGCATTGCCCTTCTTCCAGTCTAAAACCATCCCCACCATAAAGTAGGGCAATATATCTTCAAAACAGGTTGATTGTATAGGTCACATGGTGCTAACCAGAAAACTGATCAGCAACAAATCCCAATGGAGAGAGGTAGAGACAAGCATTTAAAAATTCCTCAGGGTCCCCTTTTATTTACCCTGACAGAACACAAAGTTATTAAGTTGCTATTGTTATTTTAATGGGGCTGAAGCTACCCTGTATCTTGGAGCTCCTTCTTATGCCAGTGATTTAATATCATTTAAAAGGAGCTGTCTGAAAAACTGTGTCATTCTCCAGGTCTGCTGTTAGACAGATGGGAAAGCACCAAGAATGTGTGAGTGCATAAGCAAAAATGCACCAGGATAAGGATTTCACTGCGACTGATGGTCAGTAGTTTTGTCACAAGTGATGTGAGACTTCTTGTGTACTCCGTCTGTTTTTTTTAAGTGAGTCTTTGATCAGGAAATAGAGTTCATACTGTATAATTTATGTGATTGTTTACACTGTGAGACAGCAGTAGCAGTGTATAATTTGCAAGTAGTCTATAGATAGAAATGTCTTTGCATGAATAAGTGGTCAAATAAAGATGATTTATTTAAATCGGCTCATGAAGAATTAACGAAGAAAAACAAAGAGGCCAAATGAATCCTGTGATAGTTTAATCCATTAAATGCCCCATTGCAAGCACTTCCCCCTGTTCTAGTATTTATGGTTTCAGCCTTACATTGTTGGTATCCTATCACATGAAAAGCCATAATGCCTTTTGTGAAATCTGTGGTCTTATTTCTGGGAAACTAATCTCCATTACTAGGCACATAGAAGTCTGGAGTTATTTGACTACATTTCTCTTGGCAGAAGGCGGCTCTGGTTTTTTTGGGGGTAGAAGGGAAGCGCAGGCAATGCTGGGAATGTAACTTACTTTCAACACTGCCTCTTTTCCTATAGGGTTGATAAAAATCATTAGTTATGGCATGTTAATGCAACATGATTGCATTGTAGCATCCTGTACTGCTCTAACTTATTTATTAAGCCACAACAAATTAGATAATGCGAAAACATTCAGCCTGGGGGAAACGTTATCCTGTGCAAAGCGCCGGAACCCCTGTTCTCCTGCAGCCTCGGGTGTTAGGGCATGGAGATGACTGATGCGAGCACTCGGCAGCCACCTCGTGCTCTCTTTCCTCATGCCAGGAGCACATCCTGGCTTTGTGGCTCTGCCTGTGCCCCAGGAGGATAGTAGGTACCTGGCTGTCCACCCCAGACTCCCAGCTGGCAACTGCCCATCTGTGCCAGGTGGCCTCACTTGCAGCCATCAATTTCAGCCCTCGCATGGATGAAGAAGGAGGGAGGTGTGTGGTGAAGGGTGTGCAAGGCTCCACAGGCTTGCTGGGAGCAAGAGGAGGAAAGAGAAGGGGTTTCGGGCATCCCGATGACTTGTGGAAAGCTCCAAGTTACTGCAAAGCTCACTGGCAATAAGCAGCAGAGCCCTGGGCATAAGGTGTGGGAGAGGTAGTGGCAGTGGTGGTTCTTTGATGGGCTGGTGAGCTAATCAGCCCATCAGCTGCTCGAAAGGATGTTATTAAGCTGCTGAGGGTGGTTGATACAAACCTCCACCATCCTTCAAAGTTTTCTTATAAGAATGCTGTAAAAACTCATATCAATCAACCCTGTATTTTTTACTGCACGTAAGAGCAACAGATCTTCTCACAAGACAACCCAAAAGAACTTTCCCCTCCCTCCTGTGCAAGTATGTGGGGTCTTCCTTGTATGTTTGAGTTTACTCCCTTCTAAAGATAAGACACAACATGCTGCAGGATGAAACGCCCTAGCTCAGGCAGGCATCCAGAAGAGCTCAGTTCCACTGGCACTCAGGGGCCCTTGGAAGCAGCTATGGGCAGCCCCAGCCTCTCCTCAGAGGTTCCTGCAGTCACTGCCTGGGCATTGGCACCCTCCATGGTGCCATGGGTGAGCTTCTCGGGCAGCCCAGCTGCTTCTTTCCACCCTGACTCCCCCAGCTGCCACAGGCAGTGTCCAGCCCAGCTCCATCCTGTCCACCCTGGGGGTGGCTCTTGGAATCTCCCCTTCCCCTCATGCCCAGCTGCTCTGCAGGGAGTTGGAGGGCTGTAGGCAGTGGCTCACGCCTGAACACAGACTGTTCCTCCTTGTCCTCTTTGCTCTCTCCGTTGGGGTACACCTGATGCAGTTGTGCTTAACCTCTTCTAGCCAGAGAGCCGCTACATGTTTATGTGATTTTCCGGGGCTAATACAATACCGTTCTAGAAATCATACTATGAGAGATCTTAATAATCTGCTCTGTGAAACTGATCTTACGTTTCTGCTCCATTTTCAACAGAAATCAAGTGCGTCCCATTAAACTCAATGAAAACTGTAACCAGGTGCCTTGACAGGACATGTTAGAAATGCAGCTTATTTTTCCCCTCCAGCCCTACTCAAATACACATATGGTTTATAGATAATATTTTCTGTTAGCCTAAAGTATATTTTTTAGAAACAAGTGGCTCTCTTGTGGCTCTTTATCAGTGTCATGTCGAGCTCAAATGTGTGCAGAGCAGACCAGGAGTGTTTTCTAACCCACTTTGTATAGGTTTAAATGTATATATTATGCAGGGCAATAGGGGATCAGACTCAGTGGAGTGACTTCAGAAATAATTGAAAGCAGGTTTTGTTCCTGGTACTTCGTAAATAGTAGCAATAACTCTTCACATTTCACACAGTATTTGAGCTTTTAATATTCCACTGTGCCATTCTGTGCTGGGACTGAAAATCAAAATCCTTTCAGATCTTTTGTAACTTAGCAGAAAGCTTTAAGAGGTAAATCAGAGATAAAGAGGAATAATTAACTTTTTTCAGAATTCCCTTTCAGTCAGGAGAATTTGAGTCTTGCTTTTGATCTTTCGAATTGACCATGAACCTTGCATTCATTTTATGTTGTATATTATAATTATATAAAATTATGTGTTACAATATATGAGTAGACCTGCACTATAGACAAAATGAAGTGTGGAAAGTGTTTTGGAGGAGATACAAGCGAGTAAACATGAAGTGCATGAAAAATCTAATCAATAAGATAACAATTTCAAAATAAAAACAGCTGCTAGAGAATCATGATAAATCACATTAGTTGCATGGAGCAATGATATTGGATTAAATTATATAGTGGTGAGAAGCAGAAAACAGCAGACACAAATAATTAATTATCTCTCTCAAACATTTATTTTGGTTCACAGTTGTAGGTGTAGCTACCTCTGCTCTTTGTCGTGTTTGAGATCTCCATGATTGACGCCAAGCTTGTGGTTCTGTTGGCAATGGTGTAGCTACTGGCCATATCAGACTTCGAGTGGTTGGGAAATTTGTATACTCACGCTATTTGGGTTCTTTTCTGTTCTTTCTCCCTGCCCCAAATCCCACAGGCTCTTTTATAACAATTTGAGGCCCTTCAGTGTTTGTCCCATTCAATAAATATGTTTCTATTGTCAGTGATAAAGTGCATTAGCAGCTGAAAGAGCCCTGGCTGTAGCAATTTCGATGCAAAACAATCAGAGCCATGTCACAGACTTACAAAATGTCACACATCTGCCATTGCAAATGAGCCACTATCACACCTTTAAAATAGCTCTTTTGATTTATTCTAATGCACCAATTATAGTTGTTGTCACATCTTATTACTATTATCTGGTGGAAGATTGAAGTGTTTTGCTCTCTGATATCAAATTCCTAATAATTTACCTTCCTGAGACTCAAAGAAAGAAATTGGATGAAATGCTAGTTTCTGGTATTAAATACCTCAATGGTATTTAATACACATTTCTACAGTAATGCAGTTTGAAAGATTCAATGTATATATTTCCAGGGCAAACTATATGATGTAGTTTTCATCTAAAGCCCTCGTGGCACCGGGGAACAGTGCGCAACCTGATGGAGGGGACAGGCAATAAAAGTTTTTGACAGTTAGCTAAGCAGAGATCAACAGAACGGCTGTGATGTTCTCAGCAGGGTGGATAAAGGGCTGTGCTCTGTGGAAAATGAGGTGTTAAATGTGATCCTGCTCAGCCAGTAGTAAAGGTGTCATGACAAAAATGGCAGCAAGTCCTGACTGGTGGCAGCCGTGTGGTGTCACTCCCTGCAGTACAGAGCAGCCCACAGGGTGAATGATGTGCTACACTAGCAAAATGGGGTTTTGCAGTATTTTGAAACAAACCAAATACTGATCCCTTGGTTGTTTCAAACCTCCAGTCTGTCAAACAAACATGAAAGAAAAGAAATAATCCGTATCATGGAGCTGAAGCTGGGTCAGCATGGGGGCAACTTTCACATGGCTCAAAAGCAGCATCTTCATGCTTACAGCAGCTGTGAGCAGTCTAGGATTATCCAAACAAAAAGACCTTGGAAGAAGCTGCTTGGTCATCCCCTCCATAAATTTGTAGGAAAATGCTTCATAAATGGCATGTTTGCTTGGACCACTCTGATGGCTGCAGGCAGGACACGGTCTTGTAACGGTGTGCAGAGGGCTTTGCCATCTGCAGGGGTAAAAGTCCATTCAAGGGCAGGGAGTGGAAGGAAAACTACTGGAGTGCTAGGAACAGCATAGAATATCAGTCAATGGGAATTTTTGTCCAGGCAACTATTTCTAGAGAGTATCTGAATATGAATTACACAGTCCAAAATTAGTGAGGCTTCTCAACCACTTTAATTTATTAACATTCTTGGTGGTTCCCCAGAAGTTGAAGTAAGTTTGGTGAATTGCATCGTGCTTATTAACTGGAAAGAATATCTCCTAAGCATTTTTATTGCCCTTTTAATGTCTGAACCTGAGAATATTAGGGCTGTAAAATGAATTATAATGATGTGCTAAACTAGAGTAATCTCAGTCATTTTATTAAGCGCTTTGTAAATGAAATGGAGATTGCTGGTACTGTATTTTCTTTGAATATACTCCCCGTGCCTCTGCAGAACATGTGTGCAGCTCCTCAAGAAATGAGGATGCAAACCATATGGCATAGCCTGGGATGCCAGAGTGGATTTTTAACCTCTTAGTGATAATATAGACATGGTTTTCTGTAGTTCTCAAATTAAAATTATCTGTCGTTAACTCTAGTGATTAAGTTATTGTTGCCAAAGAACAGTGGTCTCGTTCTGCCATCTTTATTCCCTGTCCACGTATTCTTTTCTTGGACATCCACATATTCCTTCCTACAGCTTGCAAAGAAAAGACTGTTAACTTTGAGGTGAAGTTTGATACTTTGGTTAAGCTCATGTGATTTTGTTTCTGTTTATTTTTCTCTGTAATTAACTGTAGGACAGTTATTTTTAGCAAGTATTTTATATCCAGAAATGTTAATATCTGAATGTGGGAAAGAGGAGTTTATCTTTGAAATTCAGTTGAGGCTTTTCAGTTTTATTTTTCACAGTGTACCAAGAAGCCATGTTTTTAGGAATATGTAGTCCTATGGTCCTACAGTATCTATTATTTTTATTATTCATAAACTGAATTACAGGTTCTTTGGGGGAAGATGCAGTTATTTACTGAGTTTGTGTAACAAGGCACATCTGTAAAGTATTGGGACACAGAGAATGGAGCAGATGCAGTAACAGGTATTGATCTGAGAACAGGACGTGGAGAGCCACCACTTCCTCTGCCACAGCAAAGGAAGGAAATTTGATGGCAGCTTTGCTCTATAGTTCTCCACATAGTACAACGCATTTGATGGCAATCTGAAAATGTACTAAGATCAGGCCCAATGTTTATTGATTCCCTTTAATGTAATAACTTGGTAGTGCTCAACATTATGGACATCTCTGTCAAACGGATACTCAGAATTTAGCACAAAATCTTTTATTAGTACTGAATTCTCAAACGCACTGCTTAGTACTGCTTCCTTTTTTTCCTTTTTTTTTTTTTTTCCTTGCAGGTATTTGAATACTGCTTTCTGTTTTGTCCTCAGTTTTGGAATCTTGGTTGTTATTACAGGGCTAAACACATTACAGGCCAGTGTAATACAGACTGACACCGGAATAATTAACATAGCACAAGGGATAATGTACAGATTCCTTCAGTTACCTTTGAATCTATGAAAAGCCAGTTTTCTTCCATTGCTTTTTGCAGTTTCATAAACACTGTTCAATCAGTTAGAATTGGACGAAAATCAAAGTGGAAACCACGGAATCAATACTTTAGAAACAAAAGAGGCATCTAAAAACCACAAGGCCTGGAAGATCCTGAAGAAAAGTAAAAGACACTTCTACATATTCATGAGGTTTTACAGAAATGAATATGAGAGTGATGAGAAATATGTTTGAGTGAAAAATGCCCATGTTCATTAATCTATTTTCAAAATTTCACAGGGCAGCATGTCAGTGTATCAGTCTTTTGAGAACAGTTAGAAGAAGAAGATGTTCTGTCTCCAAGGTCATCCATGGCTGCTCTTCAGTGGGTGCAAGACAGGTGCTGCTCAGGTAGGATTTATCAGACAATCATATTTAGAACCTGTCAAGTCCATGATAACTAAGAAAAAATAACAGAGTTTGGGTTTTTTTCTTTTCTTTCTCTCTGAGGGATGTATGTTCTGTTTTATTTCTTGATTAAAAAAACTCCCAATACTGTCACTACGAAGAGTTTAACTTCGCCATAGACTTTTGGGCCATATTGGAGGTTCCAGGACTGGAGGGTCATCTGAGATGGGGGAAAAAAAAAAAGAAAAAGGCAATTCCTATCAATCTGCTGAAATTTATTAGAGTTCTTGTGATAACAAGGCCGTTGGCTGCTGCTCTGGGTGCCATGGAAACAGGCATTGCTGCAAACAGGGGAGGCTGCTTTCAACTCATTCCTATTTCTGAAAAAGAAAAAAAAAAAAAGAGAAGAAGGTAGGTTTTGTGGGATGACTCATGTAAAGGACTTTGCCCCTGTCTTTTAGAAGTGCATGCAGCCATGTCCCAGGCAGAGGGATGGAGAGGTGCCACTGGATCAGCATCTGCAAGAGGTGCAATGCTGCCAGTACTCTTTTGGGGCATTTTTGAGCTTCTGGGCTCTTAATTTATGAGACAATGAAGTATCAAGTAGTAGAGGATATTTATAAATTAAGTGCTGATCTCGTCAGAGAATGCTCTCATGGTTGAAACGTGGCACTGGAGTTCTGGAAATCTGACCTAAACACCTCATTTGGCAGAGAGCTATGCCAAGACTGCTTAGCCTGCCTTTTCACCCACCCCAGCTCCCCCAAGCTCCTGGTGCCACAGCCTGTCTGTGGCTCACAGGGCACATTGCTCTGGTGGCAAGTAACCCACATCACACAGAGGTTGCTGCTTGGAGCCTCCATACTTCCTCTGTGGCCGCTCCTCCAGGGCTGCTTACAGCATGTGCAAACAGGGATATTTACAATCTGTTTCAAAGTGGTACTGTAAATACTGACAGACATCTCTGAAGTGCTTTCAGACTCATGAAAGAAGAACGTAATAGCTATACAACAGCACCATTATTGCTAATCATAAATAAATGGGCAAATATTACATCAAACAGGCTTAGAGAGGGGTTTAGCACCTATTCATGCTTCTCTAGTTGTGGCAGACATTTGCATATTCTTCCCGTTCACACTATATGAACAAACTGAGCAGGTTAATGCATCTTGTGGCATGTTTGGTCCTATTTCATAGCCTGTTTGACAGTGGTGGCACATACAAAACTATACCTATTAGTGGCAGGGAATAATGCAGACATCATGAATGGCTCATACACCCTTCACCTTCTCCACTGAAATTTTCAGCTGTGGGGAACCTTGTTAAATGATGTGGCTGTTTATGCAGCCCAGCTAGTACAGAGTGAAAGGCAAGGGAGATTCCTCTCATTCTACCTTGGTAATTTTTCCGTGATGCAGCTTGAACTGCATCTTGAGATTCCTGGATCTAGATATTTTGGGCCAAAACAGTCAATTCCTGATGATGATCTGTAAGAGACAATGAAGAGGCAGGGGAGCATTTCAATAGGCAGTGATGAGTTGCGCTCCTGTAGAACTGATGCTTTTAACATTGCTAAGACGTAACAACCCTGGGCACAGGATTGGTAGTGCACCAGAAGATCTGAATGGAAGTTGCTTGCACTATTATTATTTCTTAATTTAAAAATAGGTAAAATGCACTGAGAAACTTCCAGGTAATTGATTCTTCTGAGTCCCAGTTGCTTGTGTTGTAGCTGATTTCTTGGCTGGTGTAGCCAGGCTTATCCAGCAATCCAGGAAGATGCCTATCACCCGAAAGGGGGCGGGATAGGAAAACACTGACATCACCATGAACTCTTGTGTTTGTTTCTGTACTCAGATATCCCAAATTTTAGATCTTTTTTTTGTGTTTCAGTGCTAGTTCCCTCTCCCTATTCTCAGTAAAACATCATAACGAGTAATTTCTCACTCCAAAAATAATTGAAGGGCATTAGCATAATAGTTTTATCTTTTGAAGCATGGTAAATGCGCTGTGCAGCACCAGTGTTCAGAGAGCATTTGTTAGAATTGTTGTCATAGAGATCCTATGATTGCTGCAGTAAATGTATGAAAATCCATGAAACGATTTAGGTGGTAAGCTTTATACCTCAAATATAACAGCTGGAGATTTCCATTTTAAGTTTCCTCAGCTTTCTTGGCTGGGTAGGAGGAGGGGGTTTTCCCTCAAAACTCAGAGAATGAAATTAGAGAGATTAATGTGAGATTTTTGTGAGACCTTACATGACAACCATCCTCTTAAAATGTTGTGGAGTTGATAATGATCATATATTTATAGAGGATCTATGAAAAATTCCAGATTTCTCTCTGAACTACACACGTATTGTTTGTTCTTCATGTTGTTCAGTAACACAGTAATTTGTTTTGCTTAAGCTGATGTTTTTCCAATTTTTTTACTTTCGACTCCTACTGTTTCTGTGCTTACATGAAGAGGAAGCTAAGGAGACAGATAGTCTGGACCAACACATCCTTGCACTCCGTGCTTCATCCATTTATTTCTATTTTCTGTAATTTTCAAGATATATTGGAAAATAACTTAAATAAATTGGCATATAGAGCTGTATTACAAACCTTGAAGAAAACCTAAATAATAACATTGGCAGGTAATAGAAAAAATATTTTTAAAACTATTACGTGTCTGTCAAGATGCACACTGTAGAGTCTTCAGCTGATTAGCAGCTTTCTGGCCCAGTGGAAATCAATTGCACAGAAAAACTTGAAAGCAAATCATTGGAAGCACCATGGAAAACCTTGTATTTTTTAGACTATGGAGAAAGTTTCTGAAGTACAATAGTATTTATTTCCTGATAATTGCCAAGGTTGGTTGCTTAATTACGTATTAGCACTGCCAAGTCTAGATGACTGTGGGAATAAAGATGTGGGTTAACTGAGTTATAGTGGGAGGCTGACTCTGTCTTCTTTCCATTTTCTATCAAATGCAATGCTTCCTCATCCAAACAATTGAGGTAGGAAACAACACGCCATACTTTGCGTAAACATTTACCTGGTACCTAATAAATGGAGTGCTAAAATACCTCTGAGGTAGAAGAAAAAGCTGTGATCACTTTTCTTGGGCTGCAAAGGCCAAAAAGAAAAAAAGAAATCCCTGCAGTGAGGAAGCTGCCTGCTGTAATACCCAGTTGACGTGGTATTTCTCAGCTGAGGCAGAAGTTAGACATTTATTATATGCTCCGTTAGCTACATGCAGAGCACAGATGGACAGACAAATAGAGATAGGCTTGTCAGCCTTAACTGGAAGGTAACACAGGCCACTACAAGATTTCTTTGTCCCTTGATAGGAATCCTAAATCTGAGTGACACAACAAAGTCTGTCCCAGCACCTCTGTAACTATGGAACAGCTCCTTTGTGTATGCAGTGCTGCTGGTGGGAACTGAAACTTTCCTACTTTAGTGGACCACTGAGGGGAAAAAATAAGTCACAAGCTCTTGCTGTAATTTGCAGAGCTCTCTGCTGTCTGAGACAGTTTGTTAAATTTAGGACCACAAGTGGCAATTCAGGCAATAAATGAGGGGAGGCTCATAAAGCCAAGGATACTTTTTTCTTGTAAACACATGATTACCAAACCCAGTGGGCTAGATCATGCTTATCTGAGGGGGGAAATGCCCATGGATGGGCACCTGTGGAAAGTAGTTTGTTCCTGTCTCTTGGGCAGCATCTGTTGGTATGATGTGAGTATCACACGATGCAGCTGTAGCCACACAGCTCATTACGACAAATCCCTTCGTGTTAGAAAGGGGCAACATCTTCACTTGGGTGTAACTAAAAATCGAGTTACATCTGCTATAGTATGTGAATATGAAATAAAGAAACTCCTAGTTTTGTGGTTAGGACGTGTGTTTTGTTGCAAGGAGTTCAGGGGAATTATTTCCTTTGCTCTTTCTTGTTTCTGTCTTTTCACTAGCAGGGAATGAGGTTATGGTAATGGGATGGTCAGGAAGGAGGAGCACTGAGTCCTCATTTTATTTCCATAGGAAATAAGAATTCTCCTATAAACTTTTGGTAGGGATAACGGCTTTTCTCCTGTTTCTTAGTGAGGGGGTTGCAAGTAGGTGTGCTAGAATGACAGCAACATGGGGAAATGAATACAGGGTTTTCCTGCTGTACATTGCAATGCTGTCATCCAAGAGACACAGTAAAGCTTGCTTTGGGGATTTATGCTGTCACGTGAAGTGTTTACTAAATCTGTTTCAATTTAGTCCTTGTGCCAGGTGCCGTGTTACTCTGCTGCAGTCTCAAAGACAAAGCACAAGAAATACTAACTTCAGCTCGTGCACTCGAGGCCAACTCTTGAAGGAAGAGCAGAAGCAACTGCAGCTCAGCCCTTGCCCGGGTGGTGCAGTTTAATGGGTTCTGGGTTAGCGCAGTTCCCTGTATCTATAGGCTTTCTTACAAAGTGCTGTTCAACTGCAGAGTATTTTAGGAGACTGACCAAGTGACATGATAAAAGCAGAAACTGGGATATCTGAACACACACCTGGCCATAAATGTAATCACACCAGATTAAAGCTTTTTTTTTTTTTTTAAATTTATGAATAGTTGCCTTTTTTCTTCTCTTTTTCCTTACTTTTTGGCTTTTCTCACATCAGAAAGTCTTGTTTTAGAAGTGATTTGTTTATCTTAGCATGAAGGCTCTCTGAATACTTGCTATCTTGGCACTTTTATGACATTTTAGAGCTCCATAAAATTGTTTCATTTTATTCCTGCAAACCCAAGTGTGCAGTTGCACAAAGAAGCAAAGTACTTGTCTTTCTCATTTGAAATATTTTTTACCTAAGTCGCATCACAGCATGTTAACCTTCCAATAATCTCATTCAAGTTTGACATAACTTTTCCAGGTAGCATTTCATCATCTCCTTTGAAAATTTTAGCCACATTAAATGACTCAGTGACCCATTGCAGTGCTTCGTTATATATTTCATTGAAATTTACAGTGTCTCCATTACAAACTGTGGTATAACAAGACCATTCAGGTAAGTGCAAGTTTTCAAAAACAGCATCATTAGCAAGATTTTAAAAAAAATTTGTATCATGAGTATTGTTCTTCTTTCTCTCCTTGGTTTCCTTAGGATTTGGCCAAATCCTAAGAAAAAGATCCAAAAGGAAAATTCAGTTCCTTCAAAACTCTTAAGGTTTGATATATATGTTAAAAAATTCTTTAAATACATCCATTTCATCTGACCTTCACCTTAAGGTGCACGTCCAAGAAAAGGAGACTTTGGATGCAGTCACACCCGTGCTACCTTTTTTTGAGGAGCACACCTGACCAGCAGGTTGCTGATGAGTGCCATCCTGTCCATCTCCTCTGAGGCTGGGCTCCCACACGGGAAAGATGGCAACAAACAGAAGGCTGGCAAAGGAATGAGGTGGATCCTGATCCTACAGCCCACGTGTTTGGACAGCAGCTGGGATGGAAGGGCTTGGGTTTTGTTCATCATTCCCACAGCTATTTTGGTTTTTCTTCTCCACTGACTGGTTAATACGCAATGCATAACTAGGCTCCACATCTGCCAATTAATTAAAAGTAAAATAGCAATTACTATTGGGGAAAGGCATGAGAAACCTTTGACATGTTATCATTCTTTACTGCTGGGAAACAATTAACCAAAGTGAACGGAAGCCACAGGAAGCCAACTAGCCATCTTTCAAAACGGCAATCATTGTCACACGTTGCAGATGCCATTCTTCTCTTCAGTTGGAATGTTACATTTATTTCAGTTGATGGACTCAATTTAGCTGAGGAAGTATTTGCTTGTTTCTTTGTTTTTACATTTTTAGTGTATTTTTAGTTTCTGCGACTTGTCTCATTAATATTTCTTACCACAATGTGTCTTCTGTGACAAAGAAGGTCATTCCCTATCAGCTTACACAAATAACGATGCATCATCTATCTTTCTAGGCTAGTGTGAGGTAGGCAGCTGTACCTGTCTGTCTTATTACTGTGTGTCTTGTCATCTGTCTTGTTCCCATGTGTAACATCTAATTAATGTCTGTGGTAATTAATAATACTGTGGGGTCTCTTCTATTATCTATTATTAGTTTCAGTAGGAATAAATCAGCACTTTGAACACTAAGGGAATTGTAGTATTTAATGTTGAAGAACATAAAAAATGCACTTACAGTTTTTAAATATTCATAAAATAGAAGGCAGGAACCGTAATTTTTAATAGAAGATTTTGTATGATGAATAAAACTGATATCTTACTGCCTCTTTGCAGAGTACTACCAGGGCATTGTGTACCTGAGGGCTCCCACATACACAGTGATCACTTCATGGTAACTGCCTTGAAGAGGTAGTTGATTTTTAAAAAAATTTAATAATTTGCAGCTTTTGACAGTGGCCTTTTGAAATTGTATTGGTCTGTACAAAATTGCAGATTAAAGGTTGAAGGCAATTATTTTGCATGGATAATCTCCATTAGAGCAAAACATTTGGCCATCTAAGTCATAGAGCATAGTTTCTGCAACAAACTCTTTGGATGACCATAAACAGGAGTATTTCTGGTTTAGAAATCAGATTTGTTTCTGCTTTCTTCCAAAAAAATTAATTTCGATAATTAAACATACTTTTGTTTTTAGGCCCCAAAAATGGGGGGGGGGAGGGAGGGGCTGAGGGAAAGAAGAAAATAATAATTAAAAAAAAGCAGTGCCACAGTGGAACTAAAATCCATCCGTGCCTTGTGTATATAATATTCATGGAAGCTGGACTATTGGTATTGGCTTCTAAAAGATGTGCCCTGGAATTTATTAAAGAAATATACCCAGTGTTTGAAAGAGGAAAATCTCCTCCACAGATGGATGTTTCTTTGTGATCAGTAACATTCAAAGACCTGTTGTTTCTTTTGTTATTCCAGGCACATTTCAGCTAGAAGCAATAAGCACTTCAGTCAGCCAAATCTAAGAAATAACACAATACAGGAATAGGTTAGTTGCTTAAATTCTGTTGTTTCATCTAGGATGCTTTAACAAAACTTCAGGAAAACTTTGCCCTTCTCTAATATGGTTAAGCTTTCCATGAGAATACTTCAGAAGGATTCCCAATTTTTAGTCTCAGTTTTTAGTACTAATTTAATTCCTAATTTAATACTTACATTTTCATGAAGGATCAGGTTTCCCGTTGTAGAGAGGTATTTCTTTTTGGTTTAGGTAATTTTTTTTACAGAAATAAAGGCTTTCTTGTGCTGGAAGCTGTTTTATAAAAGAAAAATTACCTTTTTCCCATCAACTTTCCCAACTCTTGCAAAAGATTAATTAAATCTGAATCTGTCTCAATTACTTGGGGTCTGTATTTCATTTTAACTAATCACATTTCATTACAGTTTTGTAGATTAAGCATAGGGACTGGCAGTATGACTTCAGACTTCACTGACAGTTATACCTCAGGTTTTCTGAAATAAAATTTTCTTGAGTGAAAAGAGGGAAAGATTTTTCCTTTCCTGCCCTATGTTGCTCCGAATGCAAAATCTTGACAGGGCAAGAGGCAATAGACGTAAATTGATTTTCAGGGAATTCTGATTAAGGGATTGTTGTGTTTGGGTTTTTGGGTTTTGGTTGGGTTGTGTTTTTTCTTTGGGGGGGCGTGTTTTTGGTTGGGGTTTGTTTGGTTTGGTTTACTTTGAGGATGATCAAACACTGGAACCGGTTGCCCAGAGATGTTTTGGAGTCTCCATCTTTGGAGATACTCAAAACCCAACTGAATGCAGTCCTGAGCAACCTGCTCTAATTGACTGTGCTCTGGACAGCGGTTGGACTATATGATCACAAAAGATGCCTTCCTACCACAACTTTACCATGTGTCTGTGAAAATATAATTACAAAGAAGGTAAGGGACTGCAGTTGCCCAAACTGTATGTTTACTTGCATATATCATCTGCATTGTGGCCTGATTAGCCAAAAACGATGAAAAACAAAGGAAGAAGTTGAGAAAAAATTCCCCAAATTACCGTATGCTTTCTGCCCTGATGGAGTTCAGTGTTATTTAAATATCACAAAAAATAATGTGTAGAATACAATAAATATGAGAGGTGCCCATTTCAATGAGGTTACACTTAAAAGCAAATACTGCTGTCCATTAGTTTCTTAAACGGAATTTGAAAGAATTGTATTGCTCATTCTCAGAATTTACAATAAAGTAAGTCCAGAAAAATGATAATCCAAAAAGGGAATAGTTGAGACATAGTATGAAATTTATTTTTCAGATTTCATGCCTGACTCTTATGTTTTTATTCCATCCTCCTTTGTCATAATGTAATGTTTGAGATCATTTTAACCCTGGCTGCAGCTTACTGATATTTCCCCTCTAGTTATTTTTCTTTAATGTGTTGCACACGTTCTTTCTCCCCACCTTTTCCATACCCCATTGAACCCTCTTACTGTAGCCTGAGGGAGAGAAAGAAAGGTCCTCTTTTTCCCTCTCTCTGAGAAAATCAGTGGTAAGCAAGAATCAGAGTGCTACTAGAGGCAAAATGTAGATCCAGCCTATTGCAATGGGCAGCTAAGTGTATTGGTGTGAGTTTTAAGCAGGGCTGCGCTGGAGGCTGTAGCACTGGGAGAGAAGCCTGCTGCCATGCAACGCTGGCAATTCTGGGTAAAATGTCCGTGAGGAACCCCTTGCAGAAACTGCTCTTTAGAGTCTTCCTCAGCAATTTTTCCTGGAGGAAAATGAAGATAGCCTGGCCCAGGGCCTCCTTCCCATGGCACTTTGACTTGAAGGCAGAAGGAGCATGCTGAAGGCATTCAAGCATTCTCTTTTTATTAATAGCTGTCTCTTCTGTTTTGTTCATTACCAGAATGATGAGCCCTGTTGAAGCACCAAGTATAAATCCTTAAAGAAAATGTTTCTTGCACAAAAATAGCTACAGCAGAAACGATTGTTTAAGCTTTATCACCAGCACTTTTAAGCATGGCACTAGCTCTCCCTTCTTGCTGTGTAGAGGCTGAGTAGAGCTGGAATTGCAGCAGGTGGGAGGTGTATTATCATCTTGGGAGGTGGCTTAGTAACAGCTCAATGTGTCATTGTGCTGGGTCTCACTGCTGACTGGTAGGACTGGGGATAGTGAAAATGCCTGATGATTTTCTGTATACAGTGTCTCACTTGTTGGGGTGTGTGCATAGGTGCAAGGGGCAAAGCTGTTAATAATTCTGGTCAGCCATCCAAACCATTCTTCTCCTGTGTCTTTCCAAACTTTATTGGCTGATGCGTTGCTATAAACCCAGAGAAAGGGAAAATTCATGGTTCAGGAAAAAATAAATTGTTATGTGTACTAGTGGGTTACCTAACCTAGAAATACTTCAATAACTAGCAGTGATTTATTTATTTTGGAAAGAAAAATGATCTCTTCTTTTGTTTAAGTCACATATGAAAGAAAAAGGAAAGAAAAAATAGAAAGAGAAAGCAGCATTTCTTTTTACTGATGATGTGTTTGATGGATGGCTCTCTGAGGATCTGATTGAACTCAGTGTTATACCCACCAAATGAAGATAAATCACTGGTAAAGGGTTTGTGGAGTACATGCCCAAAATCAATTATGCTCACATGGAGATCTATTAATCTATTTCTTCCTGTTCAGTCTGCCCAGCCTCTTTTAATGGCTTTTTATCATTCCAAACACAGGTTATCTTTTTAAAGTAGTGGTATAGTTCCTGGTGATTTGCATCAAAATCAGTGTTGCCTCTCATACATGAGAAGTCATTTCACCCCTTCCCTATGCTCAGCCCAATTACCTTAACTCAGTTTCGTACCATTTCTCCCAACAAAATCTCTTACAGTAGCAAAATGTTAATACGAATATTGATCCCTTTCTGCAGTGGTTTGGGGGTTGTTGTCACTTTTTCTTGTTGGTAAGACAGCAGCCCGAGGAAGACTCCTATATGAAAAAGAAAAAAAGTCATGCAAATATAAGGCTGTACAGTTGGAAAAACTGCAATGAAAAAGTGATATTCAGGAAACTGTCTCTTTCTATTGAACTATTTTCAGGGAAATCCAGTGGAGTTCAGAGCCAGACTGTATTAGATGCTCTTCCTATTCCCATGGAAAGATAGTCCATTCATGGTCAATGCCTAATCAGAGAAGGTGAGGGAAGCAGAGCAAGCATTGAAAGGAGGGTAAATCACAGTTGGGAATTGTGTCCAGACCTTCTAAAATGTTGTCAGTTTTTAAATTATGATGTCACCTTATGTTTCTAAACCAGAAACATTCATGGTGAGCAGCTAACTCTACTCCACCTTTTTCCATCTAATATTTAATCATGTTAACACTGTAAAAGGTTGTCCACTGATTATGAATATGATAAGTCAATCAGGCACGTAAGCAAAACATTCTCAATGAATAACAAGTCCTAGCACAGATAAAAGTTAATTTTCATTATGTCCGTGAATGACTGGCATTAGAATGACCAACTAGCTCTGTCTCCAGAGTGAAATATTGGCAGTCAATGTATAGAAATCCTACCAGTGGACTCCAACATGGAATGGAAGCAAACATCAGTTGGACTCGATGATCTTAAGGGTCTTTTCCAACCTAAATGGTTCTATGAAATAGGTGTTATACTGAGATGGCCGTATTTATGGGACTAACAACAGTGCCATGATTTGGTGCAGTGAACAGTAGTGCAAACGCTTACTCTGATGACATAAAAAGCAGTCTATCTTCAGATGATTTTTATGGCTGTACTTGTAAGTTCAAGGAGTGTACTAAAGCCTCCGAATCCCACATGAACATAATTCCTGGGAGAATCCCCTGAAGGACAGGAGGCACTGAAGCATTATTATCTTTGCACTCAACTTCTCATATTTTACTCCAGGGTTGGATTTCCAGCCTGTGTCTGGAAAAACAGCTCTTCAGAGGCTGAATTCTGCAGTCTTTACAGACAGTAGCTAAGTTAAGCAGCCCCTAAAGACAGAGAGAAATCACCTTAATTTTAAAAGATGATGCTTTACAGCTCTGTATATGGGCTTTCAGTCAAACATGCTCACAGGCATCTGTCTGACCAAGACTTCTCTGGTTGTCCTGTGAAGTGCTTGATGTGCTCATTTTTGTCTTTGAGTAGCTGTATTGGGAGTATCAAAAAGAGCTACGTGCATCCAGCCCCATGGTACACGAGGGCTGCTGGCCCTTAGGAATTCTGCTGATGCATATCATGTAGTTGCATATGGAAAATGAGGGACCCTCACAGACCCCTCTCATCTGTTGAAGTGAACTAGCATCCTCATTCATAGACCCTTACCAATTATTTCAGCCCTGGGCTTGAG
The DNA here is from genome assembly GCF_000700745.2 of Antrostomus carolinensis. NCBI lineage: Eukaryota > Metazoa > Chordata > Aves > Caprimulgiformes > Caprimulgidae > Antrostomus > Antrostomus carolinensis. The sequence goes on from NW_010340484.1 coordinate 29,252, forward strand.
TGCAGAGTTCCTGTCAATAAAGCTTGATATACAAATGCAGTATTTTGAGAACAGGGCACCAGTTTCATGGCTGTGAATTTCATTGACTTTCTAAGCAGAATTGAACTTTTGTCAGTAATTCATTCAAAGCAAGTAGCCAGTGTATAAATCCTTAGTTCTGTGGCAATGCTCATACATACAGAATTAAACTAGATAAAGTCCATAAGCTTGGGAGTGTTTCCAGTGAGTTTCCAGCTTTTATACTGAGCCTTTCTTCTGGTGGTATTAAACATCTGGGATTGTTGCAGCTGCAGTCAACTTCTGTAACATATTGATAAGTAGTATATTGACAAAATTGGTCTCTTTGTTAATAAGAAACAACCCAGTGATGAATAGGTTATGTAAGTTACACTGAGTGTACAGCCAGATATTTCGACAAGTGAAACATCCCACATGATCAATAATGATGGAAATCAGCAGAATTCTCCAGCTCAGTCTTGTCTGTCTAGCAGAAAGTGATCCTAGTGTTTCAGGGAAGCACTAACTTAACTTTCATTCTATGGTTGTTGTTGTTATTTATTATTATTGCATGAATTTGCTGAGTAGATTTTCAAGCCTGTAAGCATCAGGGCAATGACAGCAGTTTTCTCAAGTTGTACCATCAAGAATTTCTGATTCCATATAAATCTAGTTTGGCAGAGCAAGCACTGAAACTGCCTCCAGCTCTCTAATATGATTCAAGTCAAATCCATGTTTGCCATGACTTCACCCTGACAGAGGAGAAAGAAATCTGTTTTAAATATAGGAAAATTACTTCAGAATACATTCCATAAGATAAACTTCATTTAGTATGAGATATCAGGATTTATTTTATTTTGTTTTATTTTATTTGCATGAGTTCATATGGGAAAGAGATGTTAGTGAGACAGGCTGTTTTCACACCTTTTCCAATCTGTCAGATAATACCACAAAGTTGATTTTGGATAGATTTCCAGTTTGTTTTCTCAATTTGTAGATGTCATTCAGATTAAAAAAAACCAAACCTGTTTACAAGTGTAGGAATTAAGCCCAACTATTAACCTTGCTCAAGCTCCACTCATCTTTATTTAGGTTCCTTAACATAGGAAGAAAGATCAACAGAAGGAGTTAGAGCTCATACCAGAGGAGGAGAAATAAAGGAATACCTTTTTTTAGCTGACACCTGGCTTCAGTGAATCATTGACTTGCTTAGTATTGGTTAGAGCTGAAAAGACCATTTCATAATAAATTCTGTCTCAGGAAAACTGTTTTTTTAAAATCTAATTTGGCTTTGAAGGCCTATTTTTCATTTTCCTTTTGTTCTGTGGCAGAATGTGTATTCAAACCTTTGCACAGGAGCTTCTCCTATTCACGATACTATCCCCATTAATGGGTAAGGCACTGAATGGACTTTTTTTTCCCCAAGACAGAATTAAAAGGACTACAATACAGAGTTCAGCAGTGATACTTGGCATTGCATTTTCAAAACCCTGTACCATTTTTACTTTCACTGAGCCATAACTTCACATGGGTTTCCCCTGAAATCACGGAGAATGCAGAAGCCACAATACTACACACGAGTAAGGGCAGAGAAAACACATCTGAGATGGCTCAGTAAAGACAAGTTTATTTCTTCTGAGCCATGCTGAAGGACTGAAACGACTCCCACTGACTTAAGTGGAGTAGATCAAGGTCTAAGGTTTGTGCTGTGTTCAGGAGCTGGTCAGTTAATTGTTTTCACACTAAGGACAGTAAATATTAGCTGTACACTGAATGAGCTTTGTGTATTGAGGGATGGAAGGGAAGCAATGACTTAGAGAGTGGGTTTGCAACAATAGAAACCAGGAAAACCTGTAGGCTTTATTTTGTGTGGTTTTCTACTAGAAATAACAGAAAATGTAGAGAAGGCATAACCCCCACTGCCCCCAAATTCATATGGTTTTATGGTTATTTGGCACATGTGGCTCTGTGTGAATTTAATAAACCGGTGCTTAGTTGTCTCACTTGGCCGCATTCTTGCCCAGTCCATTTGGGATATATGCGTGAAGGACTAGCTAAAATCCTTGCAGTGCTTCATTCATCTTTTTCCCATTTCTATTTAATCACTTCTGTTCATTTACATGATGGCAATCCTCAGATACAGACAATTGCTCCCTACCTGCCATTAGTCATTGCAAGACTATTTGAATGTCTGATCAGCCTTCAGTGGATGGGAAAGAGGGTAACAGCAGTCTTTGGGGCATTCTTGTCTTTCTAGACTCACTGCTTTTCGCAGATACCTTCGTCAGCCTGCATTTGAGCTGCAAACAGCTGGTAAATCTTTTGTCTACAGTGATGTGAAAGACAAATAACACTTGAAAAAGCTTTGTTGAGTCTAAGAGAATGCAGCACTGGGTGCATTGTTAGAGCTAATTTTAGTCCAGACCAAACCGAATCAAAATGGAAATGGGGAATATAGCAGTCCTTCATTCCTGCTCACTAATACTGTGCAACTCCTCTGACATGTGGTGCAAGGTTCACACTATAGAAAACAGAACATTATCTCCCTCACATTCATAGGAGACATTCAGTATAACTGGACTTCCTTCCATAGTCTGAATTAGACCCAACACATGGAAGATGGTACAAAGACTTTATAAAACTACAGTGTGGTAACAGGTGAACAAAACCAAGAGGCTGATGTTTTCTCTAAGTGCCATCCAGCATTTCCAATCAAATAAATAACCTCAGCTGTAGTGTAACCCACTAAGCACTGCTAAGGCATCCCCCGGGGAGCCACACAGGTGTGTGTCACCTGGGTGTGCTGATGAGGTTGTTACCACCTGCAGCTGTGGGTTCTCCTCACCTCCAGCTTGCCCTTGCTGGGCTGCACTCACCATTTAGCAGTCGAAGAAGGTTTTTCTCCTGCTCTGCTTGTAGGGCACTTGTGTTCTTGGCCCACACGAGCCCTTTTTCATAGCTGAAGGATGGCAATTGCTTCTCTGTCAGGGCAGGAGCCAAGTAGGAGCTTGTGGGTTGAGCCAGCCTTTGTGTATGTGGCTGGCTTTGGAAAAAGGGCAGGAAAATGGTGCTGTATTTTTGACTTAGATATGAGAAAAGTTAACTCCATATGTTTATGCTTTATGAGGTTTAATTTAACATGCTGTGCATTTGAATGTGCTGAGGGTTATACTTATGCTATCAGGCTTGTAATTGATCTGTTAAAATATTTAAATCTCTTTAAAGCAGCTACAAAAGACTACTTCCACCTGCGCTGCAGTGGTGTTGTCTTGAACCCAAATCAGTATGCCCCAATGAAAAACTTATGTGAAAAACTTGCTTTCTTTTGGAGTACTGCTGAGAAGGGTACCTCTTTAATGTGTATTGAAGGGTGAGGGTGTTTGTTGGGGGGGTTTTTTGAACAAATGTTGATAATGAGGAAAATGTGTTTGCAATGAGAGTTAGCTGTGGTCTGGGTAGAAAAGTTTCTCTTTTCTAATTGAACAAGTATGGAAGCACTACAGCTCAAAACCCAGTTGTCAGTTATTCTTACTATTTTTCAGTTCCATCTGAAGGCTTTTTCCTGCATAGTAACAAGAAGCAGAATTTAAAGTGGCTTAACTTGCTATCAAAACAAAACACGAACAGTTTGTATCTATGTATTGCTTGTGTACTCTCCTTTGCAAAAGTACTAGGTGGTGGCAATTACAGTCTAACGAGCTGAGCTAGGTATGATGGTGGATGGGTCTCTAGGGGAAGCTTTTAAATTCTTTTAATGGCATTCTTAGCAAAGTTTTTTCAGTCTTCCTAAAACATTTATCATATGTTGTTTGTAAATAAATAGTGAATAAATATATGCAAGCACTTGTTAATATTTTCTGCCCCTGTACATATTGCTTAGGAAATGGACCATTACTGGTTTCTGTTTGCATTTGTTTTTAATATGAAAATCACTTCACTAGTGTGAAAATTACTAATAGCTTTAGTGAAGCTGGTTAAATTAACAGAATATGTGTTTAATGGCTTGTGAGGATCTAAGTCAGAACAGCTAAAGCTTTAGTACAGAACCATTGCTGATGTGGATTTGTATTAAAAGCTTAATTTAAGACACTTATCAAAAATAATATGTTATTAAAGGGAATTGGTAGGCACATGATTAGGTAACATGAGTTTTAAACTGAAGTGTTTAACCTATAAAATGTTTGTTTTTAATAATAAACTGAGGTGTCTTTATAATGAATATCGCTTACAATAAAAATTCCTCATTAGCACTTTAATCTCTTCCTCCTTCTATGCTACAGAAATCATAAATTTAAGCTACTTCTGTTTTGAAAAATAAACTACAAAAATAAACGAAGGTCAGACTTAAAATATACTCCTAGTATCTTGTGCTCACTAAAGATCTATGGTTCTGTTGTTTCCTGTTCTTGCCTTTCTGTTGAGAATTATTGGAGAGCGAGCTTTCTGTCATTTTTCTTAACATAAATATCTACCATTTTTTACCTGGAGGAAAAGCCAAATGCCAGGCTGATACATAATTACAAATATGCCTCACAGTATTCTATTAAGATTATATTTCATTTAAAAAAAATCTCAAAATCCCAAAGCTATCACAGCTAATGATGTTTGACGCCTGCTGATTGAAATTATGACTAACAGAATAATAGCTGTTGCGTGTACTTATTCAGGTTGTCACCTCACGTAATCAAGTATAAGATATGCATTTGACTTTGACCACAGCAATTCAGTTTCTTGGTGATCAACTGTATATGTTAAAGTCTCATGATATTTTGGGAAAAACATTTATAACAACTATCTTTCAAGATTAATCACCCCATATCTAACCATTGATTCCTAACCTATTTTCCCTAGCACCCAGATTGATAAGAAACATAATGGAAACACTAAGGAAAATAAATGAATGTGTGTATATATAAGCAAAATAAGTAAAAAGTAGTGTTATTTTTCTCTTTCTTACCATGTAAGAATCAATGTTGAGTTTCTTGAACAAGAGCGTGTCAGAGGGCTCCCTGCTGTCCCTCCCAGACTTGTCTCTGGCCCATCTCAAACCTGACTGTATTCGTCTAATGCCTCGTAGTTATTTTACTGTTGAGCCTTAATTAAAACAAAAATAGAGAGAGAAAGCTGAGATCCTGGGCAGATGTTGATTATTTGAGCAGTACCCTGGGGTAAGGAAAGGTGAGCTTCTGTGGGACACAGCTGTACATATTTGCAGCACGTTCAAGAGAAGCAGTAAGGTGCAGTGTGAGGAGCTGAGATGTTCTCAACATTTGGTGATCCTGGAAATCCCTGTGATGCCATTTTAGACAACAATGCTCAAATTCTGCTTAAAATTTACTTTAGGGATGTGTTGTGTTGTAAATGTCTTTCTGTGTTTTGGGAGGGTTGATGAAGCTTTGGTTGTGTTTCTTTCTTTATTTCTGTGGTAGAATTGGTCTTTAGAGTGCCTACCAAAGCACAGAGGAATGCATCTAGATGCTGACAGCTGTCGTATGAATCATAATCGTATTTTCATCTCATTAGCAGGGCACCAAATGTTTTGGCTTCTGCCCTAAAATTTTTAATCCTTGTTCACACTTTACTTTGGATGCCAGTAACATGCCAGCATGTTAATATAGCCAGCTCACTCTATTAAGGTTTGATGAAGGCTTTAGGGTATGCGGTGCCAGTCCTACCTCCATCAGCAGCCAGGCTGGTTGCACCAGGAAGTATTTGGTTTAGGGAAGTTCCCTGCCTGTGCTTCAGTGTTTGTATGTGTGGAGGAGGAATAGGTGGAACTAAGCAAGGATCATCTGGATCACTGATCTCAGGCCCTAAAAATTAGAGACAACCATGTAGTTGATGGTCGTGATATATATATACAAGGGCAAAATTAATTAATGCTCTGCTTTTTCCTTGCTTTTGTATAAGTACTCACAAAAATAGTTTCACCTTTGTCTTAATGACCTCTTATGACAGTGAAACAGGATTAATTCACAGGATCCCACTACTGTGCAGGCACCACTTAAAGAAGGATAAAAGAACATTGGAATAGATGGTGGAAGCAGGTGAAAGTGGAGTTTGCTGGTGAATAATTTCAAAGGCTCAATTGATTCTGTTTGGCAGGAGACAAGGAACAGTCAAAGTGGACAATGCAAAAAAATGAAGGTCAGAGAAGAGCATTTTGCTATATCAGCATCCTTTGGTGCTTTAATGAGCATTTTTTCATTATTCATCCAATTATATAATATCTTAAACTGATTTTACTTGCAAATATAGTGCCCATTCCTGGGTCAAATGTGTCAGAGGACTCTGCAGTTCTTCATTCCCACAATATTTCATGACTCTTACTAAAGTCATTATAATAATGGCCTTTACTTTTACAATAAATTGCAGGCATCAGTTATATACTTAGAAATGTAAGAGACATTATTTGTGAATATGGAGATGATAATAGAGATACCTTTCCCCCCCCCCAGAAAAAGAACTTTGTATGCAGGTATGAGTGGTGACTTTGAGGGACTGAGTTAATGAAGAACTTGAATGTGTACTGGAGCAGGATCTGGTCTGGTGTTGCGCATTACTTACACAGAGATTTCAGGTGTACAGGAGACTTACTTTTCTTTGGTACCCCTGACATTGCTGATAGTTAAAGCCCAGCATTTCCCAAAGGGGAGCTTGGTTCTCAGCTCACCTTAATTTCTACTACTCCTCCCCCACCCCAGGCTTGAGGACTTAACTCACTTCACCCAACCTAAAATGTTATTCTGCAGGAGCTTGGCTCGGCCTTGAGTTTGAATCTCCACCTCAGCAATTAAAGAGCAATTGGCACTTGATCTCAGGAATATGCCTGTCTTAAGGGAGAATAAAACGTGCTTCTATCTGGTGTCGATGGTGCTCTGTTTTAACTAGATCTGTCAGCTGAAGTTTAGCTATCTCTAGGCTCTTTCTCACAAATTAATTCAGGGCTATCGTTTTCGCTGGTATTTTTTCTTTCTTTCTTTTTTTAAAATCCAGACTAATTACCTGGGCTAACATTCTCTTCCAGGTTAGAAGAATCTTAACTAGCTTGATTATCTAGCTGTGTTAAATGAGGGCAGTCTCCTTTGTGCACAGCCAGTAATAGGGTTGTACCAAAGCTGCAATCCAAAACAAGTCAGTGATTAAGAGCCAGTCTATCCTTGAAATCAGCCTCTCTCCCCCTGAAATTGCAGTTTCCGTGTTATGTGCTGAGATGCAGGAGGCTGGGCCCCTTCAGCATCAATCATGCCAGTGATTCGAGACATGGACTTGCAAGTGCAGCTAGCGATCTACATAATCTTTCTTTCTGAAATCATTACTGCTATGTTAGCTTTCTTTGATGGAAGGCCAATGTTTCTGCTTTCCCTCAGAAATTATTATCAGACGGAAGGAATAAATCACAACAGAAATTTTTGTATCAAATCTGCTGAAGCCAGCTGTTATGTGGAATTCAGAGAATATCTACCTCTGTAGCATGGCAGCTAAAGCTGTTTGATCCAAATGCAATAGCAGTTTGGAAAGACAATTACTGAATCATTAGCTCAGATTTTCAGCTGTTTGATTTATTTCCTAGTAGGCAGTCAATGGATTAATGAAGTAGCAAGCAGGTTGTAAATCCCTGCTCTTGTGGAACTTACCTCTGATTCACATAACCATGACTGTAACTTAGAGAAACTATGCTTTGATTAGCGGTTTTCACACCTGGATCATCTTTACCCAGTCCCACAGACTATTCCTTGATTTTGTTGCCCTGTTTGAATCTGATAGTTTGAGTAGCTAGGTTTAGATTTAAATACTTCATATTCGGTAAAACTATTTGAGTTTGGTTGCTTTGCCAAATAATTGAATATAGATTAGTATCAACATTGTTGTGATAATAGCAATATTTCCTCTTGGATCCATAATTATACAGTGGGACCTTGTAAGGTTTATTTCCTCAAAGCTTTCAGTTAGATCAGAAGAGTTCTGTGCAGGGCATTGCTGTCCAGATTTTACCACTATGGTGACCATCTTCAGTTTCTCCAGCAGTGCAAAAGGGTTGTGAAATCACTTTAATCATGCTCCTGAGGGGTTACAACAAGGTCTATTCCATCCTCTTCTCTCTGGGGAGGAAACTGTTTCCAGCTCTGGCTAAGCTGAAGCGTTGGTGTTTTATAGCTCTGGGATCAGGAAGGACTGGGGCTCTGGCTGGCTGAAGAGGCTCTTGCAGTCCTGGAGGGAAGAGGAATGGGCCTTCTGACTGGAATCCTTTATCCTCCAAACTGGTGGTACATCCACTCAAAAAGGTGGATACAAGTACGTGGTATATGAAATCACCCCTTTCCCCCTTCGTCACGGGGACAGTGGATTGATCTAGCCTTTATTTTTCCATGTAAGGCAGTTCTTTTCGGGTGAAACTGTTTTAAGATCCTCAAGGTATTAGCTCCTAGACTTCATTCTGCTATTAATAGCAGCTGCAGTGTCTCTTCTCCAAGGAGCAAGAATCGTGTATGCAGTGCAAGTTACCTTTATAAGTGGAAGAGTTCTACCAATCTGAGTTTATCCTTGGGATTTAATAGGTGTCCCCAAAACGATGTAGATGTCTTGGGCCTTGCAGTGAATCATGCCATTGTTAATAACAGTAGTCTTAGGCTCTCTAAAGAGCTTCTTGTGACCCTACAGCACAAAGCTGGCACTGCAGGTCCTTTGTATGAACTGCTTTTTCATTGTGCTCCAAGGCTGCAGCCAACAGGTTTCAAGACTTGCACCCTGCTGACATTTTTCTAATTACGTGTGGTACAAATATAGACTTCCAGGTGTAGCAGTATAGGAGGAGGTACAAAAAACCCTGCCAGATTCCTGAAATCTCCAAACTAAAGCAGTTAAATATTTCAGAATGAGACTTAAGAATGTTTTTCTTGATTAAACTTTATCCATTGTTCTTTTGTGGTGCGAATCATATTCCTACATCTCAGTATGTTTAGTGTCAGTGTGCTTGCATGCTACTGATGTTTACTTTTCTGCCGTTTCCCATCAAGTAAGAGCAGTTGAAATCTGAAATCTTTAAATATCCTCCCTGTCATCTTTAACTAGTAGCATACTTTGCAGTATAGGAAATTTCTTGGTTATGAGCTTAAAATTAATTATTTAGGTGAGTAGTATTAACCTGAGGATTGTGTTCAAGGTAATAGCATTTTTAGAGATAAAGCAGTTGGTACATGGCTTCAAGAAATTCACTTAAAAATGATACATGAGTGGTTTTGTGTCTGTTGAGTGTTTTGTGTCATATGTGGCAATCTGTATTCTCAGAAGAGTTGCACTGTGTGGTTTATGTAGAATCAAATTATATCCACTTTTATGGTGGAAACTACCAGCAATAAGAGTGACCCCTTTCCTCCAGCTAATATTAAAAATGTTCTTTGATATGATGGGGATTATGCAAATACTGTGGGTTTTATAAAAGCTTGAAAGTAGGTGAGATGTTCTGCTTCTGTGGCTGAGAAAATATATTATTTAACATAAGAAACTATGCCTGGCACCATTAAGAGGCCTGGTTGGCTTGAATGTGTTCAAATTCTTTATCATGACAGTTTGTGCTACTAATGAGGTGCTATTGGGAGTGAAAGCCATTTTGAAGACTTGCTTCATCAGCCATTTTGCATGGTAATGAATCCCCTTAGAGCTCAGGGCCACAGGATTTGCCTTTCCCTCTCTTTCATTGAATGAGACCCCTCACTCCGGCAGAAGCTGCAATTACAGAGCTTTGCTTGAAGGGACTCTACTGTATGCGGGTGTGGAGAGGAAAGCAAGCTACTTTTGGGTGGAAAACTTTCATTCTAAAGTTGCTCAGAGGAAGGTTTTTCAACCACTTAACTTCGAAGCAAATGCAGGAGAAAATACTTTGTTATATGAATTTTATATATATATATAAAATATGAATTATATATATAGATATCTCATGTGACATCATCCATGCCATCTTTTCTCCCAAACTCATACTTCTAGCTTGTGTTCTCATATGGCACATTCAGCACGTGTAGGTTCATATCCAAATAAACTGGGTTCATTTCCCCTCTGAGCAATGCCTTCCTTTCTCGGCCGTTTTCCTGGGGAGGGTTGCACAATACTATGTGGCAGAATGTGGTACTAAAATAAAAGCCTTTTCCCTATGCCCCCACTCAGAACACCATGTGAAGAACAGCTAGACGCTTTATCATTTGTCAAGCTTGTCTGATAGGCTGTCATATTTAAATCTTAAATCAAAAGAGTTTTTGGTTTTTTGTGAGGGTTTTTGTTTGTTTTTTAATTTTTCCCCAACACTAACAGATCTCAGTCTTTACAAGGCAAGGGATATGTGACAGCTCTGCCTACCACTAACACTGGCAAGAGAACTCTCACGAATGTGAAAGGAAGAGATCTTTGGCATTGGGTTACAGCAGCACCACCACAGTGATGCATATTCCTTGTTACCTGTTTTAATATCCCCTCTGAATGCACTAGACAAGCACAATAACTGAAAAGCAAAATGAGCACAAAGCAGCATCTTGCCTGACAACAGCACTACGCTGTGTCCACAGACACCAGCCTGAGCCTGCAAGCTGTTACCTTTGCCTCCTGAGACATTAACACGGACCGCAGTGAGTACGGGGTCACTCAGCATCTGGTCAGAGGCAGGCCACCCTTCCACATGTCCCACCACTGTCCCACCAAAAGCCGGTAAATGAATCATGCAGCTTGCCTTTTGGGTTTTTGTTTGGTTGGTTTTGGTGGTGGTGGTGGGTTTTTTTGTGGGTTTTTTTGTGTTTTGGTTTGTTTTAGTAACACATACAGGAAAAGGTTTTCAGTGCATTTTTGTCTTGAGAGTGGGGCAACTACTTGTTGAGCTCACCTTGTGATGTGATTTTTAGGCTGAGTTACTTGTCTCTGTTTCTGCATAAAAGATACAAATTAACTACTTGGTATAATTAAGGCCTGGAGTATTGTTGTTCAGACTAAAGAGGCCTTCGGGGTTACTGCAGCTTAGATGTAGCGGGTGTTGTGCCGTGTCAGGACCTGAGATTTTATCATCAGCTAGTATAATTTGATTCAGCTACATTTATTTCATCAGGACTTCATGGATATCTGCAAACTGATACCTGGCCTTAGATGTTAAACAAACAAATATCTGATCAAGACATGCTGCTAAAGTATCAGGTTTTTTTACCTTCCATTTCCAGTTTCAAGGGGTTTTTTTCCTTGCAAAATCTCATTATAAATTCTCTCTCTACCCTCTGCCTTTCCATGCAGAGCAGGAGCTTTCTTTATTTTATATTTTTAAAGGCAGCTGTTAAATTGCCTATATAGAAATGAATTGATTAAAGAATGTTTTTAAAAGAATCGCTGTTTTGCTCTTACCAGGAAGCAGATCAAGGAACATGCAAGTATTCTTCATAAAAATTATTAATCTGAGGTTGATGAATGTGTGCAAGGAGGGGGGGGGGAAGATCAGCCACATATAGTAAATGATACAGAACGCACAACAACTTTCAGCTCAGATGGCTGAACAATGTCATAGCATAATTTAGCCCCCAAATCTTCACTGATGTTGGTAGAGATAAAAGTGGAACCAAACCCTACTATATAATCTGTGCTTGAGTGGAGTAGGGTTTACAGCCAAAATACAGACTTGAGATGGGAGGCTCCAAAAAAACACCCCTAAACTTTCACCTTTTCTGTAGAAACCTTGTATCTGTTGAGCTGGAAACATGAAAATTCTGAGGGCTGGTTAGTTAGTTTTCTCTTCTAATGTTCCTTAAATAATGGAAAAAATTAATGCAATTTTCCATGGAGTGGAGGGGGTTGTGATTAACTTTAGCAGAGACCTACTTTCCCCTAACCCAAAGCATTTTGCTTTTGTTTTTTGTTTTCCAAACAGTTGCTCTAAAATGTAATGCCAGATTTAGGTTGCTTTTTGGTTTGTTTTTTTGTGGTGGTGATGGTAAAAATTACTTTTACTTGTTTTGTGAATTGCTTTTGAACTCCTGCTGTTCACATTTTGTCCACATAGTACTAGATTTGAATAGGTATGTGTCCCTTGATAACAGCAATAAGGAAAATTTTTATTCCTGGCTGCAAGTCTCTTCATTCAGAAGTGCTTTTTAATTGTGAGGGGCTTCCACTAAATGGAAGATAGCAGGTATTCATCTCTGTGTGGAACAGCTAATTGTGTTTAATTTTCAACCTTGTCTACCACTGAACTGCCAGAACCATCAGGGAGAAACATGAAGTCTGGCTGGAGCAGCTGAGCTCATTCTGGCAATCATTAAAAACAAAAAAAAAAATCCCAAAAAGCTCAGAGGGCCAAGAGCATTGTCATCTACACAGCCCTTTCCTCAAAAGTGCAGATGAAATTTTTGTCTATGGTACAAGAACAACAACACGGGGAGTAATCAAACGTTGTGAAGCTGTGGCTGATTTTCTTCCTAATTGAGGAACAGCAGGACTTCAGTAATTTTTCCTAGTCCTGCTTGCCTTAGGCTGTAGGGGTAGAATGGCTACTTGTTTCTATGGAGATGCTTTTTTAGCAGGAGGACTTGGCTTCAAATGTTTCTGAAATAGCAAAGAAGCTGGTTTCCTTCACTGCTCTTGGAAGGACATAGTGAGTAAAGGGGCAGCTTTCATCCTAAAAGGGTGTTAAAAAGAAGTCACTAGCAGATTGGGATTTTACAGTTTAGCTCACAGAAGTCATAAAAACCCCTTCACATTTGGAGCTGTAAAAAATCTAAACGTGATTCTTCATAATAATCCCGTGGCTTTATAAAGCAAGGGAAATGCAGCAGATGGGAAGAGTCTTACTTGTAAGTGTGTAATGAAAGCAGCTTGTTGGCTTGGGATTTCTGGGAACGTGTAGTCTTCAAGTCAAGGCTCTTTGCAGAAGAGAGGGAGACAGCAACATAAAGGGTGGGTAGATTGTAGCAGCTTTTGGTAAAAGCATTGTTGATCTTCAGGTTCTCTTAAAACTTCTGGTCCTTCCATCTTACAAAACTAAAAGGGCAATCTTGGTTTGTTAAAATGCATTGAAACAATAGTAAGATTTCCCTTGGCTTCAGTATGAAATAGCTGTGGCTGTGATCTTTTTACAGTAAATTCTTTAAAATGAAAGACTATTCTGGTTGCCAGAGGACAGTATTGAGAAAACCTGAGAGTTGGCTCCTGTGGAAACGAATGGAAATCTTTCTGTTGGCATTAGTAAGAGTAAAATCAAGCTAATTAAGCTAATAATTTGCCCTTATGTTTGCAAAATAAAAATAATCAAAATCAAAGCCAAAATTTGGATAGATTTTTCAAGGGAATTGCATTCTGGATATTCACTGATCCTCCATGATACATTTGGAAGATCTTTCCCCAAAACAGGTTTAAGAGTAGTAAGGGAAAAAAATCAAGTTTATTTTGGGAGAGAAGCTAGGGCAGGGGTTGGAAGCAGCTTATAGTCACTGAGCTCTTTCATTGGCAACAACTGTTTCCCTCTTGCCTTAATATTTCTAACTGAGCTTGAGGCAGAAACTCCATGTGAGAATTTTCAGCCCAAATGGCTTAAATGAGGAGAATAGCAAACGTAGACAAATCTGATACAGCATTTCATCCTGCCCGACAGCATTAATAACAGGCAGAGATATCTAGGCAGGGTTCTGCCTAAATATAGCAACTCTTTAGTGCATGGTATTCAGGTTTTCCATATCAGGATAAAACCAAACAAAAACAGCCCCCAAATAAATAACTTCAATTTCTAAATACTACTTTTTCATGTTATATGAATTCATGTGGCTGCACTGGTGCTGCCTTAAACGAAAGTTCAGTTTCAGCCATAATTCACCTCCCAGGTGACTTTCAAAATCCTTAGGTAATATCTTTTTAAGGGAATTGTAACAAGAATGAGTACTCTGCAATGCTTCAGACTCCATCCAGTGTCGCCTTTTCTCAAGTACTAAGGAAGGCATGCTTTCAAGGACTGCAGTTCCACATTTTCCTTTTTTAAAAAGTAATTGCCAACAGAGGAACTATATCAGAGACCCATTCTTCATCTTTAATTATTTAGGAGAGAGACTACCATCAGCACAGACCTAGCAAATCACATAGTAATTGCTAGGTCCAGTATCTACTCTGGTTTGTTCAAGGCTTGAACACTATCAATTACAGATGTCTGCAGGGTGTTCAGGGCAGCTTTTAATAGGATGTGACCCCTTCTGCCTAGGCAATGAAGTTGCTTCAGGTGGCAGGAAAAGAAAGCCACTCTTGCACTAAGGTGTAATTTCAATTTTTCAGATGCAAGAAGAGTTTATTCTTGTTAGCTCCCTTGCTGCCTTAACTTATCGCTAAACTTCCTTTTTTTCTTCTTTGCAAATGATCCCATCCTGAGTCTCTGACCTCAATGAAGTCACAACTTTGCAGCTGTGATTTATGTAGCTCTAGAGCTGCAGTCAGTTCAGGAGATGCTTGCTCATAGCCTCTGTGGGGGCTAGTGACCCCAGGAAAAGGAGGGGTTTTTTAGACAAATCATGACAGAGTTTGTATTTAGAAAATAGGTTAGAAATTTGTGATAAGCACTTCTAAATATAAACTATTAGAAAGTACTAATCTGAAGAAGGGGGAGTGGGTCTATATTTTGTGGTACAAACCAGTATCTAGTTACTGTTAATGTCAAGATGATGTTTGCTTCAGCTAGATAATTAATTTGTCTACATGTTAAATGTCTGATTTTTATGTTAATTGGGCATGTTTCTGGCAAGGAAAAAATAACATCTGACAGTTACATTTAGTCATTTAGTGTCATTTAAATCTGGCTAATGTTGAAGTAATGATTTCCATTCTTGTACTGGGACAGGCTGAAAATAAGGTATTCAGACTCTTTACAGCTTGGTAGCGATTCAACCCCTCTTCATCCATGTCCTATAACTGCAGGGCAGAGACGGGCAGAACTCACTCTGCTCTTTGTCTGGCAGATCTGTGTCACCATTATATTTTCATTCTCTTCTAATGCTGAAAATAAAAGGATATGCTCTTTCTCCTCTTTATATTTCGCTGCCCTCCATTTTGCTCTCTCTTGCTGCTAGAAGGATTTTTTTTTTTTTAAAAGCGCTGTTAAATGTGCCAAAACCCATAACAAAATGATTGTGTTTTGTTTGGGTTAATAGACTTGGGTTCTTAATCACATTATTTAAAGCAATTCTTCAGCATTTGATAAAATGTTAAACTTGGTGGTGATCTCAGGAAATAGAGCTCCCTCACTTTAATAATTAAATGGCAACAAACCAAACCAAACCATTGCTTTTGCCGCTGCTGCTGCTTTCATAAGAAGAAAATAGCACAAGGTGGCTAACATGCAGGTTGGTTTGTTTGCAAGACATGAGCTGCAGAGAAAGATTAGTTGATCTGAAAGCCTGAGACACATAAATGATGGATGATTTTCATCTCTGATCCTTTGGTTCAGCAAGGCACTTACACACGTGACTAACCTTCAGCACCTTGGACAAAATCATTACTCCACAGAAGTCAATATAATTGAGCTCTAGTTCCTTCAGCGAGGGCAGTAGATCTCCCATTGCATGCGCTAGCATTCCTCACCAACCAGCAGCCTAAATGTATCGCATGGGAAGTGTACTTTGTGCTCTAAATTGGCATGTACATGGAGAGATTTATCTACACTCCTGAGCTATTGGGAGGGAAGAGAATTTTTATAGATTATGATATCTTAGAAGTTTATGAGGAAGAGAATTTTGTAGTTCATGGTATCTTAGAAGGTTACAAATATTCATCCAGCAAACAGTAGGTACAAGCCTTTGGTGCTGTAAATGAGCTTTGTTTCATTGATTTTGATGGGTCTGTGCCCATTTGCCAAAGGATAAGGTAGCCTTTTAAACATTCCCCTCCCCCTTTGCTTTTTACTGATCCTAAAAGCTACTCAGATAAATCAGTGGGAACAGCAGAGGCTGAGTTATGCCTCTGGCATAGTCAGCAGCCTGTGAACTGCTGACAGCTGAGCATTCAGCCCCAGGGCTGAGTAGAATGGTGGTTGTGTTGTCCAAGAACCAAGCAAGGTCATGGGAGATCTACAGTCCACTGCTTTCCATATCAACCAGTGCCATTGACTCAGCCCTTGGTATCTTAGTCATAATAACCAAGTTGGGCACCTATGTTTCTCGACTTGGCAAAGTTGGGTTTGGTGGCAGTAAGACTCAGAAATCCAGAGGCATGGGGTGCATCCTAAGCATGCAGTTGATGCAAATACTGGCATTCTTTTATTAATCAAAAGGAAAAACTCCAGAAAGGGAATGTATGAAGTCTCACCTCTCTCCCAGGTAGAAGTATGTTGTGGTTTAATCTGGCAGGCCACTAAAAAACACACAGCTGCTTGCTCACCTTCCCCCCTCCTCCAGGGAAGAGGGAGAGAATTGGAGGGGTAAGGGTAAGGAGACTGGAAAGTTGAGATAACAACCATTTAATAATTGAAATAAAATTAAATAATAATGATAACAGTAATGATAATAATAATAATAATGACAGAATATACAAATGAGTGATGCACAATGCAGTTGCTCACCACCTAACAACCATGGTGCAGCATTCCTGGCTAGCAATCCCAGGGCCAAGAGAGAGATCCTGAAACCACAATCCTGGAAGAGCAAAAGTCCCACTTTCCCTCATTTAGATACTGAACATGACATTATATGATATGGAATATCCCATTGGCCAATTATGAGTCCATCACTCTTGCTATTCTCCTGCCCTAACTTGTTTACACAGGTTCTTCTAGCTAATCCCACACCAGCCAAACATGACAAGTTGAAAAGTCCTTGATTTCTTAGCAACAACGAAAACCATCAGTCTGTTAACAACATTCTTCTCATACCAAACCACATACTAAATCCAAAACACGGTGCTATTCTAGCTACTAAGAATATTAGCTCTGTCCCAGCCCAAACCAGGACAGAATACTTAACTGCAACTTGACTTAGATGTGTTGGAGAATTGCAGTCTAGAGCTATTGCTTTTTAACACCTCATTTGTCTATCTGGTTATAGGCAATTGGATTACTCTCTGTTAAAGCAGATAATGGTGTTGTCTACTTTTATATAATGACCTTAAGGACACACTGAGGAAGCGGGAGTCTCGGAGCTCTCTCTCTTTTGTATCTCCAGAAATGTGACTTACAGGTACCATAATAAATCAGCCCTTGCCACTGTGCTGCAAGGAGTACAAGAGTGAAGAGGACAAATGAGAGAACTGGACTAAGAATACAGTAATATAACTCTATATTCCAATGACAAAGGTACTTGCTAGGAGGGAAGCAGTCCTTGGTTCTGGACTCGCAACAGCTGGCATTGGACTAAGTGTACTTACAGAGAAATCTTTGTTAAAACTGGAATGACAGGAGTGGAGGTAAAGTTATGTGGTTGCTACCAACTCTGCAAAACCTACCCAAAAGGGATATTTGCATTACATACAAAATATACATAGTTTGAGACAGTGATAGAAAACAAGAAGCTTTGCTTTTGAGCTAGCATTTACAGATGGGTTATTGACTGTATCTATAACTCACTGAATAAAGCTCCAGATAGAATAATTTGTTTGCTATTGACAAGTACTGAGGTTGGAGTAAATTAATTTAGTCAAGCTCATTGATTTTTCACCACTTATGAAGAAGAGGGGTAACATTATCTAGATACTGCAATCACAAGCCTTCTCTTGAATTCTCTTGAAGGGTGGTATTCTACTTTCTCTGAAGGTAATTCAAGAAAGATAGCTGTATGTGTATTTGCAGAGAGAGGAGACAGTTCTGACACTGCACTTAAATTAAGGGTGACTTTCTCCAAAGGCTCAAACCTTTTTGAAAATTGCTGAGATGGAGTCATGCAAGTCATAGAGATCACACAATCTCAACAGAATTAACAGTAAGTCTGTGTGTAAAACACCAGGAACAGGTATTTTACAGCTTCAAAGGGTATTTGTGTTCTGTCTCTTGCTTAGAAATATGGTGTAATCAGAACTACAGGATGGAATTGATCTCCATGTGTCCAAAAGAAACACTGCTAGTAAATTATGACTTGTGAGACTACAATACCTTTCAAGTTAGGACATGCCTCAGGGCTGTAGGAGGTTGGATAAGGTAGCTGTGGGGAGACAGGGATCCAGCAGAGAAGGGAAGTAGCTGGTGCTTCACTGGGTGCCTCTTCCTATAAGGCACTTAGCCTTAATTCTAAGGATGTCATATTCCCAGCACTGTCTTGTGTTGAATGATGTAATGAGATTGATCCTCCTCCTGCAGTTCACTTTGATATAGCAGAATAAGTGTCTATCTGCTGTGATGGTGAAATGTAGTATTTTGTGTAAGGACAGTTGAATTTTCTGAGCAGAGTTCAGTAAATTGATTTCCCACTTTATTTATACCCTAGTGCTGCGTAGCTGTTGTTTTCAAAAAGGCAGCCTCTTTCCATCCCCTCTGGTCAGCCAGTCATGCTATTGTACAGATAAAATAAATTTATTATTTATCTATAGATATCTCAATTATTGTTATTCTTGATTGGTCTAGTTCTTTTCATTATACTCTTCTGAGGAGGATTAAAATTAGGCAGATATTGAATGGTTCCTCTATCAATAAAGATGGAGAGATGTATTTATGTACAGAATAAATGCAACTTTGCCCTAAAAATAGATCAGCGGAATAGTCAGTACATGCGAGCTAAGCATGTGCGCTTTGTTGATACCAAGGACTTAAGGAGCTGTTAGGACTGTGAGTGCTAACCCTAGATGACTTGCTGATTGACATTCACTAATCATAAACAATCAGCTTAATTTCCACACAATTTATTCAAGCTGATTGGAAAAAAATGATGTAATACAGATATTTATCTTGTTTGTGTGGAACTTCCTTAAGAAAAATCGAAGGCCCATAATGTAGATTGTGTAAAGTATACAGGAAATGATCTTGTTAATTACTTCATCTTGTATTTGAGAAATTATCAAGAAAGTATGTTGCATCTGGAGTTACTAGAAAGGCCAGTCTCTGTGTTTTGCATCAGCCCTGTTCATATACAAATGTTTAGTACTTTATTTGTGTTACTTCGTAAGCATTCTTACAGTGCTGTATCGCTTCATATTTTTATTACTCCCTATGTCATAGGCTTTTGGCACACTCTTTAGTCCTCACCTGCCAATAAAGTGGCTAATCTAGGCAGCATGGTCATACTTTAATCAAGATCATTAATTACTCTAAAAAAAACCCTTTTGTGATAAGAGTGATGTAACTGCAATTACCTCTCAGTTAAGTGTGGAAAAAATGTGCTAACTACTCATTCACATAGCTAACGATTTTAACACGTAGCTGAGAATTATTACAGTGTATGGTGTAATTTCCTTATGGTTAAGATGCATGGATTTCTAATATGAAAAGTACTTCATATATCAAGTGGCAATAATGGATGAATCGGTCATGTTAGCTTTCCAGTGTAATTACTCATACTGTATCAAACCCCAGAGTTTCCAACATTGTCACTGCTCAGTGTACAATGCACAGCTTCTCTGTGTGCTCACCTGTTTAAACACAGAACTCTTGTAGAAAAAACAAATGTACATGGACACAGAGTGCATTAATAGTTTTAGTAATCTTTATACATTTGAAGTGATTTGGGTGCTTCTGATAAAATGGTTATGTATGTGTTTGAGTAAAAATCCTGGCTTCTTTTTTGAAAGTATCTACTAAAGAATATGCACATTGTAAATGTAATTGCTTTGCAGTTGCTTTCATCTTATGACAAAAGTGGTATCGTCTACAGAGAAAAAAAAAAGCCAATTGGTTCTCAGATTTCTTCAAGAATGTTGTATTTGCATATATAAAGGCACAACTACCTGCAGCTTTAATGGGAGATACTAAGAAATGGTTTCCATCAGAGGTGGGTTCAATATGTTCCATAAGTTTAACTTTTGCAGCTAGCAAAACCAATTTTTTTTGCAAGTGTGAAGGAAAAAAAATCCTGTCCTTGTGGTGCTGAGTGCTCAGGCTGGAAAGGAAATTAAAATGTTCTCCCTTTGCACAAGACAGTAAGCACTGGGTTATTGCCTGGTCTCATTGCTGGTTGGGAAACTCTCCTCTCAGCTGTCTTTGCAGGCTGATAATATTGCTGCTGCAGTAGAGAGGTGTAGCCAAAGTTATCCAGAAGGCAATTCACTCGGGTTGAACTTGACTCTAAGTTGAACAGTATTAGAAGCTCATCCTGAAAGCTTGCAGGGTTAGGTCACGCGTGAATTTAGGCAGACTTGCAAAGCTTGGGCCAGGTGGAGTGACTGTGCAAGGGAACACACAAGTAATTTCCAGCTTTCCCTGAATTGTAACTGTCTAGGATGATATCCCTTACTATTTGTAGTAATGTAGAAGCACCCTCCAGCTACTCTTTCTTCAGAGTTTTGGAAGCATTTTATAAACAAGTAAGTGATACCTGCTTGGCTGCCAACAGTTGTCTTTGGAGTGATACAAAAATAATCAGTTCATGCCAAGTTGAATTTGAACATGTTGAATTTAGAGTACAAGGGCTCCAAATAATCAAGCAAATTAGAACAAAGACTGATTAGAAAACAGACATGTGCAATCAGATCCAAATGCTCTCTGCTCGACAGGGAAGGAGATCAGATCAATAATAGTATGCTGTAGAAAAAAAGGTGTTTGAATCATAAAGCAACTGAAAAGTTGCCAGGCTAATCTTCCTTCACCACTTTTTACCTTTGTAGTGAACAGGAACAGCATAGAGCTCCTGTACCACAAACACTGATGTGCAGAGGCAGGCTGGGAGGTGCACTGGATGGAAACATATATACAAAAGGGGAGTTACTGGCGTGTGGATATATCCCAGACTGGCATCTAAATTGTATCTGCCAGAAGCTGTGTATTGGAGAGAGAGAGAATTCGTACGGCGTCAGGAATAAGCTGTTTACCATTTGATTTAGAAAATGGCATGAACTGCTCTGTTTTCACATTTGTCTTTGAACATACAAAAGTAGTAATCTTAGTCTGCTCCAGAAATATTTCTAAAGCTTATTCATACTGTGCTTTCTGGACAACACCACCACATCCCTTCCATATCTGTGGCACATAAATCTTCAAGAACTAGTAGTGGACCAGTATACTAACTCGAGAGTTTCTGAAAGAAAGGTGGAATGCAAATAGTATAGTACTCTGCTACTTTAACTGGACATGAGCAAATACATTCCTTTCCCTTGAAATCTTAATTTATGTCTTGATTTGTTTGGTTACAACAGTGTCTTTTAGTCTTCAAACATCAGAAGTACTGACCTTTATTATATACAAAATAAGCACTTCAGTGATATCCCCCCCCCTATTTTTAAGGCATGTTGTAATTTGTTTGTCAAAGTCCTTTGAACTTATCTTGTTATTTGAAAACTTCAGAGACACCTTCAATGCAAGAAATTGTTAACAAAATGTTTGAGATCATAGTTCTGTGTAGAGATGGGATTTAAGAGGTGACAGGTCAGCTCTTGGTTAAGGAATCCTTGATAGATTTTGTTGGTTTTGCTTTTTTGGCTTTTAAAAAAGGGAGGGATGGCTAGCATATACTTTTGATTTATTTCAATTCAAATACTATTTACATAACATTTCTTTTCAAAGGTGTGCTATGAGCTTTGTGTTCTGGGGACTATCAGAGGATAGTCATCCTATCAGAGGATAGTCAATGACTATCGGGGGATAGTCAGTGACTATCAGGGGATAGTCATTGCCATCCAGAGGGACCTTGACAGGCTTG